>NW_025204902.1:6826-9991 GCF_004010195.1 Chiloscyllium plagiosum | reverse complement strand
AGAATGTGTCCAGCATGGGGGAGAATGTGTCCAGCATGGAGGAGAATGTGTCCAGCATGGAGGAGAATGACATCGACATGGGGGAGAATGTGTCCAGCATGGGGGAGAAGTGTCCAGCATGGGGGAGAAAGTGAACAGCACGGAGGAGAATGTGCACAGTACGGGGGAGAATGTGTCCAGCACGGGGGAGAATGTGTCCAGCACGGGGGAGAATGTGTCCAGCACGGGGGAGAATGTGCCCAGCATGGGGGAGAATGTGTCCAGCACGGGGGAGAATGTGACCAGCATGGAGGAGAATGCGTCCAGCACGGAGGAGAATGTGCCCAGCATGGGGGAGAATGTGTCCAGCACGGGGGAGAATGTGACCAGCATGGAGGAGAATGCGTCCAGCACGGAGGAGAATGTGCCCAGCATGGGGGAGAATGTGTCCAGCACGGGGGAGAATGTGACCAGCATGGAGGAGAATGCGTCCAGCACGGAGGAGAATGTGCCCAGCATGGGGGAGAATGTGCACAGCACAGGGGAGAGTGTGTCCAGTATGGCGGAGAATATGTCCAGTACGGGGGAGAATGTGTCCAGCATGGAGGAGAATGTGCCCAGTACGGGGGAGAATGTGCCCAGCATGGGGGAGAATGTGTCCAGCATGGGGGAGAAGGTGACCAGCATGGAGGAGAATGTGCCCAGCATGGGGAAGGATGTGCCAAGCATGGAGGAGAATGTGTCCAGCCTGGGGGTGAATGTGCCCAGTACGGGGGAGAATGTGTCCAGCATGGGGGAGAATGACATCGGCATGAGGGAGAATGTGTCCAGCATGGGGGAAACGTGTCCAACATGGAGGAGAATGCTCCCAGTACTGGTGAGAATGTGCCAAGCATGGAGGAGAAGGTGTACATCGAGGGGGAGAATGTGTCTAGCATGGAGAAGGATGTGCCAAGCATGGAGGAGAATGTGTCCAGCGAGGGGAAGAATGTGTCCAGCATGGGGGAGAATGTGTCCAGCATGAGGAAGAATGTGCCCAGCATGGGGAAGGATGTGCCAAGCATGGAGGAGAATGTGTCCAGCACTGGGGGAGAATGTGCCCAGCATGGGGAAGGATGCGCCAAGCATGGTGGAGAATGTGTACAGCATGGGGGAGAATGTGCCCAGCATGGAGGAGAATGCGTCCAGTAGGGAGGAGAATGTGCCCAGCAAGGGGAGAATGTGCCCACCATGGGGGAGAATGTGCCCAACACGGGGGAGAATGTATCCAGCATGGAGGAGAATGTACCCAGCATGGGGGAGAATGTGCCCAGCGCAGGGGAGAGTGTGTCCAGTATGGACGAGAATGTGCCCAGCATGGGGGAGAATGTGTCCAGCATGGAGGAGAATGTGCCCAGTACGGGGGAGAATGTGTCCAGCATGGGGGAGAATGTGTCCAGCGTGGAGCAGAATGTGCCCAGCATGGGGGAGAATGTGCCCAGTACTGGGGGGAATGTGTCCAGCATGGAGGAGAATGTGCCCAGCATGGGGTAGAAGGTGCCCATCACGGAGGAGAATGTGCCCAGCACGGGGGAGCATGGGGGAGAATGTGCCCAGCATGGGGAAGGATGTGCCAAGCATGGAGGAGAATGTGTCCAGCACGGGGGAGAATATGCCCAGGACGGGGAAGAATGTGTCCAGCATGGGGAGAATGTGTCCAGCACGAGGGAGAATGTGTCCAGCATGGGGGAGAATGTGACCAGCATGGGGGAGAATGTGCCCAGCACAGGGGTGAATGTGTGCAGAATGAAGGAGTACATGCCCAGTATGGGGGAGAATGTGCCCAAGATGGAGGAGAATGTGTCCAGTACGGGAGAGAATGTGCCCAGCAAGCAGGAGAATGTGCCCAGTACGGGGGAGAATGTGCCCAAGATGGAGGAAAATGTGTCCAGTATGGGAGAGAATGAGGCCAGCATGGAGGAGAATGTGCGCAGCACAGGGCAGAATGTGCTCAGTACGGGGGAGAATGTGCCAAGCATGGAGGAGAATGTGCCCAGCGCAGGGGAGAATGTGCCCAGCACGGGGGAGAATGTGCCCAGTACGGGGGAGAATTTGACCAGCATGGGGGAGATTGTGCCCAGCACGGGGGAGAATGTGCCCAGCATGGAGGAGAATGAGTCCAGCATGGGGGAGAATGGAGGAGTATGTGCCCAGCACGGGGGAAAATGTGTCCAGCATGGGGGAGAATGTGCCCAGCACGGGGGAGAATGTGCCCAGCATGGGGGAGAATGAGTCCAGCATGGGGGAGAATGGAGGAATATGTGCCCAGCACGGGGGAGAATGTGTCCAGCATGGAGGAGAATGTGTCCAGCATGGGGGAGAAGGTGCCCAGCACGGGGGAGAATGTGCCCAGCATGGGGGAGAATGAGTCCAGCATGGGGGAGAATGGAGGAGTATGTGCCCAGCACGGCGGAGAATGTGCCCAGCATGGGGGAGAATGTGCCCAGCATGGGGGAGAATGTGCCCAGCATGGGGGAGAATGTCCCCAGCACGGGGGAAGATGTGTCTGGAACGGGGGAGATTATGCCCAGCACGGGGGAGAATGTGTCCAGCATGGGGGACAATGTGCTCAGCACGGGGGCCAATGTGTCAAGCACGGGGTAGAATGTGCCCAGCATGGGGGAGAATGTGCCCAGCATGGGGGAGAATGTGCTCAGCATGGGGGAGAATGTGTCAAGCACGGGGTAGAATATGGCCAGCACGGGGGAGAATGTGTCCAGCATGGAAGAGAATGTGCCCAGTACGGGGGAGAATGTGCCAACATGGAGGAGAATGAGTCCAGTACTGGGGAGAATGTGCCCAGCATGGTTCAGAATGTGCCCAGCATGGGGGAGAATGTGCCCAGTACTGGGGAGAAAGTGACCAGCACGAGGGAGAATGTGCCTACGGGAGAGAATGTGACCAGAATGGAGGATAATGAGCCCAGCAAGGGGAAGGAAGTCCCAAGCATGGAGGAGTATGTGCCCACCATGGGGGAGAATGTGCCCAGCATGGGGGAGAATGTGCCCAGTACTGGGGAGAATGTGTCCAGCATGGAGGAGAATGTGCCCAGCATGGGGTAGAATGTGCCCATCACGGAGGAGAATGTGCCTAGTACGGGGGAGCATGGGGGAGAATGTGCCCAGCATGGGGAAGGATGTGCCAAGC
>NW_025204902.1:0-5372 GCF_004010195.1 Chiloscyllium plagiosum | reverse complement strand
GGGGGAGAATGTGTCCAGCATGGGGGAGAATGACATTGGCATGGGAGAGAATGTGTCCAGCATGGGGGAGAATGTGTACATCAAGGGGGAGAATGTGTCTAGCATGGGGAAGGATGTGCCAAGCATGGAGGAGAATGTGTCCAGCGAGGGGGAGAATGTGTCCAGCATGGGGGAGAATGTGTCCGGTATGAGGAAGAATGTGCCCAGCATGGGGAAGGATGTGCCAAGCATGGAGGAGAATGTGTCCAGCATGAGGGAGAATGTGACCAACACAGGGGAATAATTGCCCACCATGGGGGAGAATGTGCCCAGCATGGGGAAGAATGTGCCCAGCATGGGGAAGGATGTGCCAAGCATGGAGGAGAATGTGTCCACCATGGGGGAGAATGTGTCCAGCATGAGGGAGAATGTGCCCAGCATGGAGGAGAATGTGTCCAGCATGGGGGAGAATGTGTCCAGCATTCTCTCCCATGCTGGGCACATTCTGCACCATGCTGGGCACATTCACCCCGTACTGGACGCATTCTCCTCCTTGCTTGGCATATTCTGCACCATGCTGGGCACAATCTCCCCCCGTAATGGACGCATTCTCCTCCATGCTCCAGTACAGGGGAGAATGTGTCCAGCACGGAAAAGAATTTGCCTAGTACGGGGGCACATTACGGGTGAGAATGTGTCCAGTGTGGGGGAGAATTTGTCCAGCACAGGGGACAATGTGCACAATAAAAGGGAGAATATGCACAGTACGGGGGAGAATGTGTCCAGCGTGGGGGAGAATGTGACCAACACAAGGGATAATGTGCACAGTACGGGGGAGAATGTGTCCAGCACGGGGGAGAATGTGTCCAGCATGGGGGAGAATGTGTCCAGCATGGGGGAGAATGTGCCCAGCACGGGGGAGAATGTGTCCAGCAGGGGGGAGAATGTGTCCAGCAGGGGGGAGAATGTGACCAGCGCGGGGGAGAATGTGTACAGCATGGTGGAGAATGCGTCCAGTACAGGGGAGAATGTGCCCAGTATGGGGTGAATGTGCCCAGCATGGTGCAGAATGTGCCCAGCATGGGGGTGAATGTGCCCAGTAAGGGGAAAAACGTGACCAGCACGGGGGAGAATGTGCCCAGCATGGGGGAGAATGCATCCAGCATGGGGGAGAATGAGACCAGCATGGGGAAGAATGTGCCCAGCATGGGGGAGAATGTGCCCAGCATGGAGCAGAATGTGCCCAGCATGGGGGAGAATGCGTCCAGCATGGAGGAGAATGTGTCCAGCATGGGGGAGAATGTGCCCAGCATGGGGGAGAACGTGTCCATCATGAGGTAGAATATGACCACCACAGGGGAGAATGTGCTCAGGATGGGGGAGAATGTATCCAGCATGGAGGAGAATGTGCCCAGCATGGGGGAGAATGTGCCCAGCACAGGGGAGAGTGTGTCCAGTATGGCGGAGAATATGTCCGGTACGGGGGAGAATGTGCCCAGCATGGAGGGGAATGTGCCCAGTACAGGGGAGAATGTGTCCAGCATAGAGCAGAATGTGTCCAGCATGGGGGAGAATGTGCGCAGCATGGGGGAGAATGTGCCCAGCATGGAGGAGAATGCGTCCAGCATGGGGGAGAATGTGACCAGCATGGGGGAGAATGTGCCCAGCATGGGGGAGAATGTGACCAGCATGGGGGAGAATGTGCCCAGCATGGGGGAGAATGTGCCCAGCATGGGGGAGAATGTGCCCAGTACGGGGGAGAAAGTGTGCAGCATGGAGGAGAATGTGCCCAGTACGGGGGAGAATGTGCCCAGCATGGGGGAAGAATGTGCCCAGTACGGGGGAGAATGTGCACAGTACGGGGGAGAATGTGTCCAGCATGGGGGAGAAGGTGCCCATCACAGAGGAGAATGTGCCTAGTACGGGGGAGAATGTGCCCAGTACGGGGGAGAATGTGTCCAGCATGGGGGCGAATGTGTCCAGCACGAGGGAGAATGTGTCCAGCATGAGGGAGAATGTGAACAGCAAAGCGGAGAATGTGTCCAGCATGGGGGAGAATGTGCACAGCATGGGGGAAAATGTGTCCAGTACTGGGAAGAAAGTGCCAAGCATGGAGGAGAATGTGTCCAGTACGGGGGAGATGTGTTCATCATGAGGGATAATGAATCCAGCATGGGAGAGAATGTGTCCAGCATGGGGGAGAATGTGACCACACGGGGGTGAATGGAGGAGTATGTGCCCAGCACGGGGGACAATGTGTCCAGCATGGAGGAGAATGTGCCAAGCATGGGGGAGAATGTGCCCAGCATGGAGGAGAATGTGCCCAGCATGGGGGAGAATGTGCCCAGCATGGGGGAGAATGTGCCCAACATGGTGGAGAATGTGCCCAACATGGGGGAGAATGTGCCCAGCCTGGGGGAGAATGTGCTCAGCAAGGGGAAGAATGTGCTCAGCATGGAGGGGAATGCGCCCAGTACGGGGGAGAATGTGCCAGGCATGGAGGAGAATGTGCCCAGCACGGGGGAGAATGTGCCCAGCATGGGGAACAATGTGCCAAGCATGGAGGAGAATGTGCCCAGCCTGGGGGAGAATGTGCTCAGCATGGAGGAGAATGTGCCCAGCCTGGGGGAGAATGTGCTCAGCGCGGAGGAGAATGTGCCCAGCAAGGGGGAAGAATGTGCTCAGCATGGAGGGGAATGCCCCCAGTACGGGGGGACAATGTATCCCGTATGGAGGAGAATATGTCCAGTACGGAAGAGAATGTGCCAAGCATGGAGGAGAATGTGCCCAGCATGGGGGAGAATGTGGCAAGCATGGAGGAGAATTTGTCCAGCATGGGGGAGAATGTGCCAAACATGGGGGAGAATGTGTCCAGGATGGAGTAGAATGAGCCCAGCACGGGGGAGAATGTGTCCAACATGGAGGTAAATTTGCCCAGTACGGGGGAGAATGTGACCAGCATGTAGGAGAATGTGCCCAGCACGGGGGAGATTGTGCCCAGCATTGGGTGGAATCTGCCCAGCACTGGGGAGAATGTGTCAAGCATGGGGGAGAATGTGCTCAGCACTGGGGAGAATGTGTCCAGCACGGGGGAGAATGTGTCCAGCATGGGGGAGAATGTGTCAAACATGGGGGAGAATGTGCCAAGCACGGGGGAGAATGTGCCCAGCATGGGGGAGAATGTGCCCAGCATTGGGTTGAATCTGCCCAGCATGATGGAGAATGTGCCCAGCATGGGGGAGAATGTGCCCAGCACGGGGGAGAATGTGCGCAGCACGGGGGAGAATGTGACCAACATTGGGGTGAATGTGCCCAGCACGGGGGAGAATGCACCCAGCATGGGGGAGAATGTGTCCAGCATGGGTGATAATGCGCTCAGCACGGGGGAGAATGTGTCCAGCACAGGGGAGAATGTGACCAGCATGGGGGAGAATGTGCCCAGCATGGGGGAGAATGCTCCCAGCATGGGGGAGAAAGTGTCCAGCATTGGGGAGAATGTGCCCAGCATGGAGGAGAGTGTGCCTAGTACGGGGGGAATGTGACCAGCATGCGGTAGAATGTGCCCAGTATGTGGGAGAACGTGCCCAGCATGGAGAGGAATTTGCCCAGTATGGGGACGAATGTGCCCAGCATGGAGGAGAATATGTCCAGCACGGGGGAGAATGTGACCAGCATGGAGGGGAATGTGCCCAGTACGGGGGGGGGAATGTGGCCAGCATGGAGAAGAATATGTCCAGTACAGGGGTGAATGTGCCAAGCATATTGGAGAATGTGCCCAGCATGGGGGAGAGTGTGTCCAGCATGGTGGAGAATGTGCCCAGCATGGGGGAGAATGTGACCAGTACGGGGGACAATGTGTCCCGTATGGAGGAGAATATGCCCAGTACGGAGGAGAATGTGCCAAGCATGGAGGAGAATGTGCCAAGCATCGGGAAGAATATGGCAAGCATGGAGGAGCATTTGTCCAGCATGGGGGAGAATGTGCCAAACATGGGGGAGAATGTGTCCAACATGGAGGAGAATTTGCCCAGCACGGGGGAGAATGTGTCAAGCATGGAGGAGAATGTGCTCAGCACGGGGGAGAATGTGTCCAGCACGGAGGAGAATGTGCCCAGCAAGGGGAATAATGTGCTCAGCAAGGAGGGGAATGCGCCCAGTACAGGGGGGGAATGTGGCCAGCGTGGACGAGAATGTGACCAGTACGGGGGAGAATGTGCCCAGCATGGAGGAGAATGTGCCTAGCAGCGGGGAGAATGCACCCAGCATGGTGCAGATTGTGTTCAGCACAGGGGAGAATGTGTCCAGCACGGGAGAGAATGTGTCCAGCATGGGGGAGAACGTGACCACACGGGGGTGAATGGAGGAGCATGTGCCCAGCATGGGGGGGAATGTATCCAGCATGGAGGAGAATGTGCCCAGCACGGGGGAGAACGTGACCAGCATGGGGGAGAATGTGCCAAGCATCGAGGAGAATGTGCCCAGCACAGGGGAGAATGATTGCAGAATTGCGGAGAATATGCCATTGAGGGGAGAATGTGACCAGCATGGAGGAGAATGTGCCCAGTACCGGGGAGAATGTGCCGAAGATGGAGGAGAATGTGTCCAGTACGGGAGAGAATGTGGCCAGCATGGAGGAGAATGTGCGCACCACAGGGCAGAATGTGCTCAGTACGGGGGAGAAAGTGCCAAGCATGGGAGAGAATGTGTCAAGCACGGGGAATAATGTGCCCAACATGGGGGAGAATGTGCCCAGCACGGGGGGGAATGTGTCCATCATGAGGGAGAATATGACCAGCACAGGGGAGAATGTGTCAAGCATGGGGGAGAATGCGCTCAGCACGGGAGAGAATGTGTCCAGCATGGGGGAGAATGTGCCCAGCCTGGGGGAGAATGTGCTCAGCACGGAGGAGTATGTGCCCAGCAAGGGGGAAGAATGTGCTCAGCATGGGGGAGAATGTGCCCAGCATGGAGGAGAATGCGTCCAGCATGGGGGAGAATGTGTCCAGCATGGAGGAGAATGCGTCCAGCATGGAGGAGAATGTGCCCAGCATGGAGGAGAATGCGTCCAGCATGGAGGAGAATGTGCCCAGCAAGGGGAAGGAAGTGCCAAGCATGGCGGAGAATATGTCCGGTACGGGGTAGAAAGTGTTCAGCATTGGGGAGAATGTGACCAGCATGGAGGGGAACGCGCCCAGTACGGGGGGGAATGTGGTCAGCATGGAGAAGAATATGTCCAGTGAATGTGCCAAGCATATAGGAGAATGTGCCCAGCATGGGGGGAGAATGTGTTCAGCACAGGGGAAAATGTGTCCAGCATGGGAGAGAATGTGCCCAGCATGGGGGAGAATGTGACCAGTACTGGGGACAATGTATCCCGTATGGAGGAGAATATG
>NW_025204901.1:5086-9989 GCF_004010195.1 Chiloscyllium plagiosum | reverse complement strand
AGAAATACAATGGTCTCTAATGCAATCAATATGCGTGTTGCTGTTTTCTCTGAAATTTCAGTTTGAATTATATCTGGTCTGTCAGACTTATTAATCCTCATCCCAGTTCTGTTTCCAAATACCACCTCGTAACTGTATATGAATTATTTTAGTCTTTAGTTACAAAGGTCCCGTGGTGACTTGGTATTTCTGAGAGATTTTCTGGATCTTCCTCTTTGAAGACAGATGCAACGTAACTGTTTCGTCTCCTTGTCTCCTTTCGTTCTCTGCAATAAATTATCGTATCCACACATTCGATGTGCCACATTTGATCTTGATTTCATTTTCCTTTCAAGTATCAACAAACGCTTTTTTCCAGTATTTACAATTAACAAAGAAAATCACAGCACTTGAATAGGCCCTTCAGCCCTCCAAACCTGTGTCTACCCAGATCCTCTATCTAAATCTGTCGCCTATTTTCTAAGGATCTGTACACCTCTGCTTCCTCATATTAAATGACGCTATCGTCCCCTCCTCTACTATCTCAGCTGGCAACGCATTCCAGCCACCCAACACCCTCTGCACAAAGAACCTTTTGAACATATCTCCAATAAAGTTTTCCCCTTTCATCTTGAATTCTTGACCCCCAGTAACTGAGTCCCCAACTCTGGGAATAAGCTTCTTGCTATCCACCCTGTGTACATCTCTCAAGATTTTGTATACCTCAATCAAGTCCTCCCTCAACCTCCGTCTTTCTTATCAAAATAATCCTAATCTACCAAACCTCTCTTTATATGTCGTTCTCTCCATACTAGGCAACATGCTGTATACCTTCTTGATCATTCTATCGACCTGCCACTTTCAGCGAACAATGGACCTGAACACCCAGATCTCTCTGTACATCAATATTCCCCAGGGCTTTTTCCAGTTACTGTATAATTCGTTCTCGAATTGGATCTTCCAAAATGCATCACCTCATATCTGCCCTTTCTCCACCCAACTCTCCAACCTATCTACATTCAGCTGTGTTCTCTGACATCCCCTCAATTTTCTGCTACTCTACCAATCTTAGTTTCATCTGCAAACTTGCTAATCAGACCAGCTATGCCTTCCTTCAGATCATGTAAATATATCACAACAAACAGTGGTGCCAGCACGAGTCCCTGTGAAACACCACACAGAACAGTTGTCCATTTTGAGAAACTCCCTTCCATGACTACTTTCTGTCTACTGTTGCCCAGCCAGTTCTCTAATCCATCTAGCTAGTACACGATGGGCCCCTGCGACTTCACCTTCTCCATCAGTCTATCTCATCAAACGCCTTACTGAAGTCCATGTATGTGACATCTACATCCCTTTCCGCACTATCAACTTTGTCATCCCTCAAAGAATTCTATTATGTTTGCTAAGATGTGACCTTCCCTGCACAAACCATGGAAGGTCGTGTGTGTAGTCCGACTTGTTTTACCCTGGAGTCATACTGGTTTTATTTCCAAAGCAGGGCTTTATAAAATGCCACAATGATTGGCTGCGTACAAATTGAATGTTGTTTTGAACAAAATACAATCTCTCCACAAATATAAATCTGCAAACGCAAATTAGCCTCTCAGATTTATAGGTGTGTCTGTGCGAGAGATGTGGAGTGTGTGTGAGTGTGTGGTGGGGCGGTGGGGTGGCGTGCGAGTGAGAGAGAGATGATGTGTATGTTTGTTTCCATGTGTGTGAGCAAAAGCGGGTGTGTGTATGTGTGTATGTTTAAGGAAGAGAGTAAAAGCCTGTGCTCACTTTAAGACCACACAGATTTGGCAGATCCCTTTCCCCACATACACCCAGTCCATGGTTTCAGAGCGTCCATGCTCTGCAGCCTCTGCTCCATTTGTTGTTCATGTTACAGACAATGATGATGTAATTACAGTCTCCATGCTCCATCCAGAGTTGGGTCACCAAACCCTCTGGGCTCCCTGAATGTCTGAGGTAACTCACAGCACAACCTCCAGCAAACCATCCCCATCCCCATCCCCTCCACTAACTTTTCAATAACAGTAGACAATCAGACTTTCCTTCACTAAAAGTGAGATATCTACTCCTTTATAATTATACTTCAGGGTCCTCCTCGTGTTTCTGACCACGTGATCAGCTGAGAGGGGCAAACACAGGCGTTCAGGAGACAGGCACAGACCAAATTTTAAAGACATGAGTCAAAGATGCTGAAACTCCCTGTCCAACATGGAGCACAAGTTGGGACACAACGGGAAATGAGCAATAACCCGAAACACAACCCCCTGTCCATGGAGCACCACATGGGACACACCAGCAAGTGAACAACAGCCCAGCGCACACACCGCTGTCCAACATGGAGGACGACGTGGGATACACCGGGAAGTGAACGGCTGCCCTGCACACACACACACCTCTTCATGAATCACCTTAAGGGACACACCAGGAAGTGAACAACAGTCCAGCACACACTCCCCTGTCCAAGGAGTAACACATGAGACACAGCGGGAAGTGAACAATAGCCTGACACACAGCATTATATTATTTCCGAACTTCATGATGCCAGCATTCGATACAATACACAACCAAAAACCAAGGCTAGAGAAAGATACAGATGGACAGAGACATACACGTTAAAGATAGAAACGGACAATTAAGACACAAACAGAGCATGTTGTTGAGAATGTTGTCACAAGAATGAGAACATTGAATAAAGGCATTGCCAGATCAGCTTACCAAATTTGTTCACTAAATTCTGAATTTGCCTCACAGAATAAACGCAGAAACTATACACTGGGACAAGTAGACAACCCAGCATGGAGAGCTATGCAGACTGTGCCAGTGTATTGCTCAGTAAACTGATTTATCTGCCCAGCATGGAGAACTGTGCAGACTATCCCAGTGTATTGCTGAGTACACTGGCCTGTCTGCCCAGCATGGAGAACTGTGCAGACTATCCCAGTGTGTTGCTGAGTACACTGATCTATCTGCCCAGCATGGGGAGCTGTGCAGACTGTGCTAGTGTATTGCTCGGTAAGGTGGAATATCTGCCCAGCATGGGGAACTGTACAGACTATGCTAGTGTATTGGTCAGTAAGGTGGACTATCTGCCCAGCATGGGGAGCTGTGCTGACTATGCCAGTATATTGCTCAGTAAGCTGGACCAGCTGCCCAGCAGAGCAATATGGTAAAGCTTTGCCGGTATATTGCTGCTACATTTGCACTGCGTAACTGCCTAACACAGGACAATTTGCAACCCATACTGCGAGTGACAGTAAATGGGCTCCCACAAATTAATGTCTCTGTATCTTCATGCATCAGTTCAAGACAAGGGGTTTTATGTGTGCATGTGTGTGTGGTTCTGGGGCAGTGTTAGATGTGAAACTCATTGTCTAAGACAAAGCACACTTGGAGGAAATCAGTTTAAATATGAACAACTGATCGGGCTTGGTGTAATGGACAGAGAGAGATAGTTCATGGGCAGCTGTTAATGACGTTCTTGAGAATATTAAATAAAGGCATTGCCGGACCCAATAGCATTATAGATCAGTGCGCACAGGAATGATGGATGGATGGGGAGTTCTGTGTGATATAAGATATGAGGTGTGGAGTATTGACGCAGAGTTGTTTCTGCAGGTTTGCCACTGTGAGTGTCAGCAACAGACGAATGCAATGTTTAAGACTGTATTTCACAGCTCATGGTTCAAATAGCAGATGGGATAACACAGTGAAGTATATACTGGATTTATCAGTAGTTATAATTAGGAATGGTCAGGGTATTGTGTCAGGAATTGGTTCATGTTCAAAGGGATCACCACTGTTGTTATTTGTCTATTTTAGCTTCAGATATTGGCCGGAAATGAGATGGAGTCAGAGGTAGGAAATGCAATTTGTAACCAGAACAGAAGATAGTGACCTCAATGCTTTCAATAGTTAGATAGCAAGTTCAGTGATACAACGAATCATGGTTCACAGCTGAAACTGAGCAAGTCAACATACCAACCCATGAGTAACACTGCCAGAATCAAGGAGGGAGAGAGTGGTTTAACAATTTAGTAGTGGTTTGTAAAGTGAATATGTGGATTTAGAGTCTTAGCAGGAACAATAACAGTGGCAAGGAGGGTAGAGTGAATGAAAGAACAGTATTACTGTCAAACATGATCTATAGAATTAATGACTGAACAGTGCGACTTACCAGGTACACCAACAAAAGCCAGGATTGGATAATAAAAATATTGCATAATGTAAAGTACATATTTGATCCGCCACGATAATGACCTTCGATCATAATATGTAGAAAGAAACCAAACATCCCAAAATAAACTCCTTTCCATTCTTGGGACATTCCAGTCGAATGTTCTCAGATTGTTATCCATTGCTGTAACATTCCAGTCTAATGTTCTCAGATACTGATTCATTGTTGAAAAATTCCAGATTCTTGTGCTCAGACTCTGATCTCTCTCCCCTGTCTCTCTGGAGCTGCTGATACCTGTTAACACTGTCGGCGATGCTCCCACTATAACGTGGGATAACACATTGAACGGAGCTCACTTATCATTAAAAGATGGACACCGTCCATTGGGGTAATTTCAACCCATGGCGACTAACATTAATCACAGTCACTGAACAAACAGGTTCAGTTAACCCCTTCCTGACATCACTTTTCATATCCCAATAAAAGGAACATTTACTTGGTGTGGGTGGAATGGATGGGAATTGCTTAGGGATGGACCATAAATCTTACAATATTCTTATTGCTTCTTTTGTATGTGAGAGTAGTGCCAGAACACTGTAGGACTGTGTATATTACATACTGTTTATAAACGGCGACAGTGAGAAAGTAACAGACCCGCTGCATATGGTGACTGGAGGGGTAATTTCCAGAGCCAATAAACCATTGTATATATTTATTGTCCATTTACTTTGT
>NW_025204901.1:0-2762 GCF_004010195.1 Chiloscyllium plagiosum | reverse complement strand
AAATTGTGTTAGCACTTATAGGTAGGATCCTGGGAAGTGTTTTCAAACACAGGCAGCTACATAGAAATTATAGAACCCCTGCAGTGTGGAACCATGCCATTTGGCCCACCGAGTCCACACTGACCCTCCAGATAACATCCCGACCAAAAAACCCAAACGTTACCCCGGTAAACTCGACATTTCCCATAGACAATCCACCGAACCTGCACATCCCTGGATACTGCGGAACAATTTTGTGAGGTCACTGAACCCAACCTGGACAGTTTTGGCTGTGAGAGGAAAACCAAACGCCCAGAGGAAACTCACGCACACACAAGGAGAGCGTACAAACACCGCACAGAATGTCACCAAAGGGTGGAATCGAACCCAGGTAATTGATGCTGTAAGGCAGTATCGCTTGGCACTGTGACACTCAATGACCAGCTGCACGAGAAACCGCATCCTCCCTCTTTCTCTGGATCTGTCACATCTATTCAAAAGATGCCGAAATCCAGTGCAGAGCTTCCAACAGGGCCTTAAGCTGAGACTGACACATTGCCTGCTCTTCGCCCTCACCCCTTCCCCTCTTCCCAGATCAAGTTGTCTATTAATGCTTCAGCATGCAAGATAATTGCTGATCTAAAATAAAACAAAGAGCTGCATATACTGGAGATCAAAACACAAAAGCTGTTCTGATGAAGAATTCCCAAATTAAAAATGTTGACTCTCTCTCTTCCTACAAAGGATTAGGAAAAAGTGAATTCTATAGTGAATTCCTGATGAAGTGCTTATGACTGAAACATAGACTTGCCTGCTCCTTGCATGCACCCTGACCTGCTGTGCTATTCGAGGGCCAAACTTTCGACTTTCTTCCTTCAAATGGCACCAGACCCGTCGGGTTTTGCCTGCAAACGCTTGTATATATAAATTCCTGTTTGGAACGTACACATTTTTTCCCTGCAGTATTGACTTCCATACACATCTCCCACCAGTGTTTGCTTGTACTTCTTGTTTATAACCTCCAGTCAAATTGTTTCTGTGTAATCTGATTGTAAGGGTGAGATGAATGGTAGATTCAGCGAGATCTTTCCTGAGGCCTTTCTTGATGTCACAAAACCTCGCTGCACTTTGTTCGAACAATATATGAATTGGAAAGGCAGAGAAGGATATGGGCCAAGTGCAGGGAATTGGGATTAATGTGGACGGACATTTTGGTTGGTATGGACCAGTTTTGGTTGAAGGGCCTGTCTCCGTGCATGACTCTAAATGAAAGTGGTTTTGGGTATCGACAGAGAGGGTGAGATTGAGCAACAATATCATGGAAAGGATTTGCTCACAAGTTTCAGAATGCTGAGATATAGACATTTCGATAGCATCAGGCAAAATAAGCCAGTATTACCAGGAATGATGGTGAACAGAATATAGGTGTGAGTTCAGATGATGGAGAGTTGTGGATGAGGATTTGTTCTGCAGCTCTGTAACAGTGAATGGGGTCAGCAGAGTCTTCTACTCATCCGCCTGAATCTAACAATAATTTATCTTTGAGTGATTTTCATTGAGTGTGACAGGGGGGTTCTCTGCACGAGGCCGAGCTAGTTTCCTGGTGCTATCTTATCGAATTCACCTCATTAACTACCCACCCTAACCCATGGTGTCACTCTCATTCAATGTTAAACCGATTCTCCCACCTACTGTGGCTGGAGGTACCCACCATCGCCCAGTGAGGCTGGAAGAGAGAACCCTGGATGACAAGAGATATTGAGGCTCTGACCAGAATAAAAGAGGCGTGCCTCAGTTTCATGCAGCTCGGATCAAGGGAATCCCTGGAGGTAAACAGAGAATTGAGGAGTTTACTGAAGAAGGAAATCAGCAAGGCGGAAAGGGGGTATGAGATAAGCTTGGCTGCGAAGATGAATCCAAATTCTGTACAGTAGAGAAAAAGATCAACTAGAGAGAGAATAGGATGTCTTAAAATCCAAAATAGGCATGCATGTGTAAAAATTCAAGAGATTGGTGAAGTCCTCAATTTTCCCTCTGTATTTAACATGAAGAAAGACATGAATACCTGTGACCTTTGGGAGGTTAATTGTCATATCTTGCTATTGCCCATATCACAGCAGAGGTGCTGTTGGACATATTAGAATGCACAAAATCAGACAAGTCTCTTGGTCCTGACCAGATATATATAGGAGCACTGCAAGAGGCGAGAGCAAAAGTTTAGGGGCCAAGGTTCCAGAAGACTGGGCTGTAGCAAATGTTGTGCCCTTATTCAAGAATGGCTGCATAGAAAAGCCTGGGAAATATAGACCCGTAAACTTCAAACCTGTTTTCGGTAAACCACTTGAGAAGGTTCTGAGAGATAAGCTGTGCGAGCATTTGGAAAGACAGAGTTGGACTTGGAGCAGTCAGCATGGCTTTGTGCGTGGTGGATCATGCCTTACAAATTTTGTTAGAGGTTTTTGAGGAAGTGACCAGGAAGGTTGACGAGGGCAGGGTGGTGGATATATTCTATATGGATTTTAGTAAGACCTTTGATAAGGTTCCACATAGTAGGCCGCTCGAGAAGATTAGATCGCATGGAATCCAAGGTGAACTGGCAAATTGGCGACACAATTGGTTTGGCATTAGGAAACAAATGACTATGGTGGATGTATACTTGTCGGACTGGAGGACTGTGACTCGTGGAGTGCTTCAGGGATCGGTGCTGGGCCCATTGCTGTTTGTTATCTTTATCAATGATTTGGATGAGCGTGCACAACGCAAGGTTAGTAAGTTTGCAGATG
>NW_025204900.1:7508-9988 GCF_004010195.1 Chiloscyllium plagiosum | reverse complement strand
TTCCCACTTATTGCAGTGATGGGCAATGAAATATTGTTCCGTGGTCTAAAACTGTTCTGCTGCTTGTGTCCCTGGCAAGTAATAGCCAGAATTTACATTCAGACTTACTCTACTTCATGATCTGAGAGCAAATGCTTTCTCTGTAAGGTCTTTGTTATCCATTATTGTTAGCATTGCCCATTTTGCCTGAGTTTCCGCAAGGTTGTGAACCATTGAATATTTATGTTCCACCTTTTATTCATCCTGTAACCACAATTCCCTGGTGATAAATCTCTTTTATCTCTGTGTCACAAATCCATCTACCTTGATGCAGAGAGTTTGTCCATTAAAATAAAACATAACTTACTCTTTCCCACAATTTCCTGTCACAAATCGATTTGCTGATCTACAGTTTTAGTTAAACTTTGTCCCATTTGTTCCTTTCTGTTGTCTTCAGTCACATTCCCATGCTGCTCTGATGCTTCACCTTTTCTCTTTGGATTTGGAGAGCTCCTTTCACCTGAACCCTGTCCCTGCGTCCTCTCTGTCAGTTTAAAGCCCTGTCGATAAACCTACCGATGTGATTGGCCGGGACACTGGTCCCAGCACAGTTCCAGTGGAACAATCTGAATGGATTTTTTAAAAAATCAGGTATGGAATGTGGATGTCTCTGGCTGACTAGCCTTTATTGCCCATCCCTTGCTGCCCTTGAGCTAAGCAGCTGGCTCGCCCATTTCAGAGGGCAGTTGAGAGGCAAACACTTTGCTGTGGGTATGTTCTGCAGACCACGTGAGAGTGAACTGTTGTCTTTCTTTGAAGGTCAAGTGTTTGGGATTTTTATCAATACTTATTTATGGATTGTTAATTCCAATTTTTAAAAAAGTATATTCATTTAAAATTCCACCATTTCAAATGGTGGTAGTCAAACCTGCCTCCCCTGAACATTAGCTGAGGTTTGGGATACATGCTCTAGCAGTAATACCACTAGGCCATCACTTCGCCTGCTCACTGGTTGCTCATTCCTGACCAGTTATACCAGTGCATCATGAAGCAAAACCCGTTCTTCCGACACGATTGTGCGATCCTGCCATCTTCCTGCACTCTAGTGCTATCATTCAGTCTCTCTCCATGTGGTATCCTTCACTGTGAGGGTCTAATTGCTGCCTTTCTCAGCGCCTCTCACTTTTGCATCTACTGCAGATCCTGAGACAACAGAATTCTTCACTCTAGAGTAACGCAGCAGCTCTAGCCATAGATGGAGACTGGGATTTTCCAGATCTCTGTGGAACTCAGTGCCATTCTCCACATGTAACCCTGACTGCATCAGTCTAATTTCCCATTCTGTCTATCTCGCTATCTCCTGTAGGTACTCAGGAAGTTCTTGACTCAATAGACTTCCCAACTGCTGGGTGTATCATCCATCACCACATTGAAGATGGTCGGTCAGCCAGAGAGACAAAGTGCAGGGAGATCTGGAGCCTTCAATAAATCCTGCAGTGAGGTAAGATCACTCACAGTGCACAGAGCAGAGGGCAATGAGAGGGCTCCCAACATCAGCTAACAAGACATGACATGGATATAGTGCTGGAGGGGGAGCACGGTACAGACATACCCAGGCTCAGTCACTACCCCGACTGTAAGTTTTGTTGCACTAAGTCGGCACCGAGGGTGTCACAGTTATCAATCCAGGCCTGTGCTGTCTTAGCGAGCATCAGTACAACAGAGGGGAAAGCAGGCTTCCCATGAGTGGGTTGTAATGCTGACTGGGAACTTTCTGTACTGTGCTGTCCCTCCAACACTGTACCTATGTCACGTCTTGTGGACCAGATATCTGACATCTCCCACATATCTGTTGCTCAAATTCCTGCTGACTGCTAAGGACCTGTAGTACAGTCATATCAAACTGACGACACATTCTCATTTCTCAATTGCACTATTACAGCTTCACTCAGTGATCGCCAGGAATATCCTCTCTCAATACTGCAGTGATGTTTTCACTGATCAAAACATCCGCTCTTCTTCCTTCTCCTTCTCTTCTTCCTGCAGCATCTGTACCCCAGAACATTATGTTGCTTGGCCTATCCTTCCCTCAGCTGTATCTCTGTAATTCCTGTGATATCCCAGTCCCATGTTCCTATCCATGCCGTGCATTCATCTGCCTTTCCTGTCAGGCATTTTATATCAAAGTAAATGTAGCTGAATACATCAGTTTTCCCTCATCGCCTGCCTGCCTTGTCAATTGAAATGGGGTAGTACATGCGGCGTTGTGGGCGTGTAGGTTAGTTCTCCGCCCCCACGCCTAACCCCGCCCTCACACCTAACCCCGCCCCCCGGCGAGTTCCGTCACCACGCCTAACCCCGCCCTCACGACGTTCTCCGTCACCACGCCTAACCCCGCCCCTTGGCCGATCTCCGTCTGCATGCCTAACCACGCCCCCACGCCTATTTCCGTCACCACGTCTAACCCCGCCTCTTCGCCTATCGCCATCACCACGCCTAGC
>NW_025204900.1:1488-3841 GCF_004010195.1 Chiloscyllium plagiosum | reverse complement strand
TTTTATGCCTGTGAAAACATTTAATACCTCCTCCTTATTGATCTTAACATGTTCTGGGACCACACCATTCCACTTAAATCCCCGGCTACAATGTCTTTCTCCTGTGTGAATACAGAGGGGAAGTATTCATTGAAGACCTCACCTACTTCCTCTGGTTCCATGTACCGATTGTCCCTTTGGTTTCTAGTAGGCCCCACTCTTTCCCTAGTAATCCTCTTACTCTAACAAGCTGATAAAATACCTTGTGGCTTTTCCTCAATCATTTCTGCCAAATATATTTCTTGTCTATTGTTTACCTTTCATTTTCGACAATCCCCTTTCACTGGATGAAATTTTGAAGAGCTTCACCTGTTTTTATTGCACTGTACTTTCTTTATGAAACTCACAATATCACTGAATCAGTGTTTGCTGGACATGCAGCCTTTACTATTCACTCAATAGGGACACGCTGGCCATGGATTCTCACTGTATCACTTTAAAATACTCCCACTTTCCGAATATAGACCCAACTGCAGATAGTTCCTCACAGTCTCTGTCTAATGGTACTGATAGGAGATACTGATACTATTGATACTGATAGGTGACTCCATTGTGAGGGGGACAAGCAGGAGACTGTGTGGCTACAGAAGCGACCCCAGGATGGTCTGCTCCCTCCCGGGTACCAGGGCCAAGAATGTCTCTGAGCAGTTGCAGAGCATTCTGAAGGGGGAGGGTGAACAGCCAGAGGTCATTGTGCAATTGGTACACATGCCATAGTTAAACAAAGGGATGGGGACTTGTGAAATGTGCACAGGTAGTTTGATTAGATTAGATTCACTACATTATTTGGCACAACAAGTCCACATCGAGCCACCAAAGAATAACTCACCCAGACGCATTCCCCTCCCCTTGACTAACGCACCTGACACTATGGGCAATTTAGCTTGGATTGTGGGAGGAAACCAGAGCACCCGGAGGAACTCTACGCAGTTTGGTAAGAAGTTAAAAAGCAAGACCTCCGGGGAGGGGATCTCCCGATTACCCCCAGTACCGTGTGCCAGTGAGGATAGAAATAGAAAGATAGGCCAGATGGATATGCGATTGAGGAGATCTTAAAGTGGGCAGGCTTGTCAGTTCTTGGATCATTGGGACCTCTTCTGGGGTAGAGGTGACAGGTTGGAGTTGAAGCAGAGGGGCACCATCACCCCTGTAGGATGATTTGTTCACGTTACCCGGGAGGGTTTAAACTAGTTTGGCAAGGGGTAGGGACTCTGAATAAGAGAGGGATCACCGACCTGTCAGGGGAAAATACATCAGCCATCGAAAGCAAGTTTCCTATTCACGATATCCAGGGACACAGTCAAGGCAGGGAAAAGACTTCTGGTTTAAAGGGCATTTATTTCGACACACAAGGCCTGACTGGTAAGGCAGACGAGCTCAGAGCTTGGAATAGCTTGGGTAACTGGGATATTATAGAGATAACAGAAACATGGCTGAGAGAAGAGCAGGACTGGCAGCTCAGTGTTCCAGGATAAAGAAACTACAGGAATGATAGAAGGACAAGTATGTGAGGGGATGAAGAGGGAAATTTGTCCTTTTGATAAGGGTAGACAATGTTCAGAGAGGATACTCTTAAGTGGTCATCAAATGAGGTCACATGATTAGAAGTTAGAAAGAAGAAGGGGGGGGGGTCACTTTGTAGACCCAACAGATACCAGAGGAGTAGATGTGTAGAGAGATTGCAGATAACTATAGGAATAATAGAGGAGTATTGGCTGGAGATTTTAATTTTCCCTGTATTGATTGGACCAGCCAGAGTATAAAAGACCTGGAAGGAGAGCAATTTTTCAAATATGTCCAAGAAAGGTTCCTAAATCAATATGCAGAGGGCCCTACTCTACTCAGGCAGGTGCAACATGAGGCCTTCCCTCAGAAAACGAGGTCGGGCAAGTGACTGAAGTGTCATTCGGAGAGCACTTTGGGTCCAGTGCCCACAACTGTCTTCATTTTAACATAGTTATGGAAAAAGATCAGCAGGTCCACAGATTGAAGAGGAAAACTGGAACAGGGCCAGTTTTGGGGCCATTCTGCAGGATCTGGCCAGCGTCAATGTTGTGAATTTAAAATTGCACAATGCCCAGCTATAATCCAACTCGCTTTGGAAGCGCTGGTGATCACTGTAACAGATGAAAGGCTTCAACTAAATTTGTTTGATTTTATATGCCATGACACTGCCATCCTGTTGCTATAAATTCTGTGCCTTAGGATTGTGCTCCACAACCACCTGATGAAGAAGCAGTGCTCTGACAGCTAGTACTTTCAAATAAACCGATTGGACTGGAACCGAGTGTTGGGTGATTTTTAACTTTGTCCA
>NW_025204900.1:0-1076 GCF_004010195.1 Chiloscyllium plagiosum | reverse complement strand
CTGAAACATTCCTGTCTGTGTAAAACACCCCATCCTACCAACATCCTTATCCCTGTAAACTGATCCATCCTTCCCAACCTCCCCAGCTCCATGAAACCCCTGTAGGCCCTACAGCTCTCCACATTTCTGTAACCTCCTGTGGCTCTATGCACCTCCCTGCGAAACCACCACCAGTCCCCACAACTGTCTGTTACCTCATACGACCTTAGCAACGCTTCCTCTTTGTGTTTCTTCATTCAGACCCCATCCTCTCCAGCTTCCTGAAAATCTTCCTGCCAAACGCCTCCTCTTTGTGTCTCTTCATTCAGACCCCATCCTCTTCAGCTTCCCGAAACCTCTTCCTGCCATCATAACCCTCGCTATTTAGAACATAGAATAGGACAGCCCAATACAAGCCCTTCAGCCCTCGATATTGTACTGACCTTTTATCCTACTCTTAAGACTAAACTAACCTACATAACCTACATTTTGCTATAATCGCTGTGCCTATGCAAGAGTTGCTTAGGTGTTCGTAATGTGTCTGAATCTACTTCCACAGCTGGCAGTCCATTCCACGCACCCACCACACTCTGTGTAAATAACTTATCTCTAATATCTAAGCTAAATCTTTCGCCAATTACCATAAAAATATGTCCCCTTGTGATAGCCATTTTGCCATGGGAAGTTGTCTCTGGTTATCCACGCGATAGATGCCTCTCATTACCTTGTACACATCTATCATGTCACCAGTCTTCCTTGTTCACTCTGATCTGAAAAGCCCGAGCTTCCACAACCTAACTTCAATTTGCATGCCCTCGAGTGCAGACAGCATCTTGCTAAGTATCCTCTGCACTGTTTTAAAGCTTCCACATCCTTCCTATAATGAGGTGAACAGAACTGTTCACAGTATTCCAAGTGTGGTGTAACTGGGGTTCTATAGTGCTGCAGCAAAATCCTGGATCTCTTAAACTCAAACCCCCACTAATGAAAGCCAACACACCATACGCCTACTTGAGTAGTTCAGGGACACAATGTTCGTGCACACTGCTAAGTATCCTGCCTTTAACCATGTAAAGTTTTTTTTTCCTGCAGAATCC
>NW_025204899.1:4454-9986 GCF_004010195.1 Chiloscyllium plagiosum | reverse complement strand
AAAAAAACCTTTGCTATCAGAGTTAGATGTTTTAATGTCAGCATGTTCCGATATGAGAAGGCACTCCATGGAGTAGATGTGACTTAAATTTTGACTCTAACGTCAGAGATGTTGACACATTTCTGCACCAAAACAGCACTACCATTGGTATCAAGTCAAACTGAACAAAGAACGAGTCACTTAGACATTTCCTGTCTGCAGACTCTGCCAATGGACCGTTCAGGCCTGATATAGGAATAGGGCGTGCTGACATCTGTTCGCAAGTGGATCACTTCATTCTTGCTCACGATACAGAAACCGTAATTCATTTTGAACTTCTTCGCCATCAGCGTGATAAGTGGTACATAATGCACAGGTTTCCTTCTCGAAAGAAAGAGCGAAATCTTATTCAATGCAGACGCAAATTCAAGTTGTCCCTGGTCGACCAGAAGACAGATGTCGCGAAACAAAGTGAATACAGAAAATAATCAATGTTTTCTGGGAGTCAAAAAGATGTACTGGAAGAACGGAAACATATATTTTGAACTAAAGTCACGTACCACGTCCACAGACTAAATGTTCTTGAACCGTTATCTTAATATGACCTTCATGTCCACCATTGCTGCAAAAATTATCTTAACAACTCAGAACATTGTGTACTTTGATATCCCTTCCTTCATGTTTCTCTTGATTTTGAAACTAAAACCGAGCAATAGTAATGCACCCTATTTCACTTGCAAAGATCAGATGAAGATCAATTTATAAGAGAACAGAAATAAAGCTACGTTTGTCTTTTGAGAGAAAACATAGTTACCATTTCGACTCTAAAAAGTCTTCTTCAGAAGTCTGCGCAATGAACTCGAAATAGTAGACCGAAAATTAGAAAAAAGAAGCCAAAATGCCGCGAATACACCACCCGCAAGTGCATCAAGTCCTACTCGAATATGCCGGATTACTACTATCAACATCAGTGGAGAACGCAACAAAGCTCATCCTGCAGATGTCAACCTGTTATGACGTAGTTTGTAAAGTCAGAATTATGATTAGGTAAAAACGGGGATGAAAGCGGGATGTAGGAACTCTGAAAAAAGCAAGTGCGTGCTTTGCTTTGAAGAAAGTTGGCAGTGATGAAAATGGAAATTAACTACAGTGAGTGGGGCTTTATTAATAGCTGAAAATGTGTTGCTGGAAAAGCGCAGCAGGTCAGGCAGCATCCAGGGAACCGGCGAATCGACGTTTCGGACATAAGCCCTTCTTCAGGCATCTGCAGACCTCACTTTCTTCTCAGGGCTTAATTAATACTCAGCATCGTTGCAACACACAGGGACGCAATTCTTTTTGCTAGGTTTCTGTTCTGCCATTTTCCAATCACGACTGCTGTCGGGTTTGGTTTCCATTCCAGGCTTAGGCGACAGCCTGATGGAAGTTTGCACATTCGCCCAATTTCTGTGTGGTTGCTCTGGTTTGCTGCCACATTCTAAACATTTGCAGGCTATTTGGAATCGCCATTGAACTCACACGGTTACAGAGACAGTGATGTCTCTGTAATAGGAGTGTCTGGATAGGACGTACTTCAGAGGATTTTTGTGAACTTAAATAGAGAGGGAGGGGTTAGTTTGCTGTTTCCTGGGTGAGCTACATGGACAGAGAGGGGTCAGGGTCTTCTTCCCTGAGGGAGATACGTTGACAGAGTTGGGTTAGTTGCTCTTACCTGTGTCAGTCACGCAGATACAGTAGGGTCAGTCTGCTCTTCCCTAGGCGAATTTCCTTCACAGAGTGGTGACAGTCTGCTCTTCCCTGCCTGAGTGAAATAGAAAGAGCGGGGTCAGTATTATCTTCCCTCGATAATTTATGTTGACAGTCTGGCTTCCGTCTGCTCTTCCCTGGCGAGTTACATTGGTAGAGTGGGTTTAGTGTTCATTCATTGGGTGAGTGCCATAGACAGAATCGGATCAGTCTGCTCTTCCCTGAGGGAATTATATTTATAGAGTGGGGTCAGACTGCTCTTCAGAGAATGACTTATATTGACAGTGGTGGGATCAGTCTGCTGAGTTACACTGAGAGTGTGGGGTCAGTCTGCCCTTCCCTGGGTGAGTAACACTGACTGAGTGTTTGCTCTTCCCTCAGTGAGTTACATTGACAGAGTTGCGTCGGGAGTGGCGTCTTTGAGGAGTTGACAAAAGTAACTTATATTGACAGTGTGGGATCAGTCTGCTGAGTTACACTGAGAGTGTGGGGTCAGTCTGCCCTTCCCCGTGTGAGTAACACTGACTGAGTGGCGTCGGTTTGCTCTTCCCTCAGTGAGTTACATTGACAGAGTGGCGTCAGGAGTGGCGTCTTTGAGGAGTTGACAGAAGTAACTCGGCCCCAACATCTTTGGGAAAACTAGGGATGGGCAGTGAATCTTATCTCATTGAAAGCCAACTGTGTCCCAGAATAATTGCATGTATTAATTTGACACTGCAAGCGGTCGGGAATAATTTGAGGAGAGGTGCAGGTAGAATAATTAAAGTCAAATGCACTGATGCCTCGGAGTCATGACACAAGATGTGAGTGTGGAGCTGATGCTGCAAGGCTCAGTGTCAGTGCTATTTATTTCTCACTGTTCGCAATGACTCACACACCACTGCTGCACAACAATGAGCCTGTTCATCTTGGTTTGAAAATCCCTGCGTGTGTATTAACGTGGTTAATGGTACGCGAGAGGAGATGAGCACATCCTCTTTATTCTGTCAGTTTAAACAGACGAAAATATCTGTTGGATGCCAATGCAAGAGGATACTGTCTTTTTCTGTGCCTTTTCAGTGGGGCATGCTCAGCATTGAAATGTCTGTGTTTGCACGAGCAGAGTTTGATTGCCATTCATACTGAGCAACGTTAATACAGAAAACGCGTTTTCGAATTCCTGTGATCAAGTGGTTCAGACATTGCACATATGGACGACAAATCTGGCTTTTAACGTGGCGCCGTGGCTTAGCTGGTGAAAGCACTTCCCATCACACTGCTCATTGTATTGAAAACTCGTTATTTCTCACAAGTATTGTGTTGCTGATCGAGAAACTCGATCTGTTTGAATTGCTTTATATTCTGATTTCGAGTTCCGGCTTCATTTTTCAGGTTTAAATCCAGTAGTGTATGTTGCTCTTTTTAACTACTATTTTAACCTGGAGATTCTTCCCGCAGTTCCACAAGCACTTCTGCTTCTCATCCTCTTATTCTCATTCCTTCATTCCCAGTTTTGTGGAAATTAATTGGTGAGGCAGGAGACACTGCAGCATTCCCGGGGAATGTTGTGGTAATGGCAGTGACACCACGACATGATCACCTTCATTCTCTGCTACCATTCATTGGTTGTACACCAACAGTAACTGCATCCTTGTTCTTCTTCAGCTATCATGTAATTACTTTCTTTTTCTGTTGGATAAGGAATTCAACTTTAACTTCGAAAGGGTCTTTAGATTTTGAGGAAGAACTGTCTCCTTGCCTCAGGTCGAAGTGACAGACGCATTATCCAGAGAATGTGAGACTACTTCGACCGACTCCAGCCAGGCGTCAGAAAGCCTCTCAGCAGTTCGAATCTCAAACTGTCTCTGAATGTCAGGCTTTTCAAGAGCAGAAATGGGAAATGAGGGATATGGACAGCCAGAGAGTCGGAGAATGTGAAAAAGGCCCAGGAGGATACAGAGACAAATATAGAAAGAACAAAGACACATATTGAGGCAGACACTAAAAGAAACAATTCTCCATTCGGTGTGACTGCTAAATAACAGAAAGCAAAAGGAAATGTAGACATTAAAACATAGCCTTCCACCAGCTCAGGAAAATGAAAGTCGCATGACAGCTGATTAAGTCCTTTTAAGATTGTAAATTCGACGTTTGCAAGCTCAAGAGTGATTTTGATAAATATCCTGATTCGACAGGTAAGATTATCATTTTCCCAACAGTATAATCTAGAAATCTATAACTAACCTGTTTGCTGTCCATCTAAAAAAAAATGTTTCTCTCCACAGATGTTGCCAGGTGTAGTGGGTTTCTCTATCAATTCTCGTTTTTAGTTCAGCTTTCCAAAACCTGCATCTTTTTGATTTTTGATAACCTGGCACAAAACCAAGAATTACCAGGATCGGACCAGTGGTCAGAAATACTGCTACCACGATATATTTGCACAATAAAACATTCATTCCCTGTCCGAAAATAGAACTAATTCCATGGCAGTTCTAGTTCCAAATCCTACCTACGCGATTACACTGAATGAAGACAGACGATCTTGCACTTATTCTCAATGAAATGGCTTTTCTCTTTCATTTCTGATCAGTTTCACTGCAGATTGTCTTCTACTCGTCTTCAAGTTTTGCAGAATGGAAAAGCCCATTTGGCCCATGGTGCAGTCTGGTTTAAAGACATTCATCTATTCTATTCCCAGTTTCCAACTTTGGTCCATAACCTTATGTGTTCTGATGTTTCCACTGCAAATGGCAGTGAGGTTCTCGCTTTGATCTTAAATGACACAACAATGGGATTGAAGTTTGACATAGTCACACAGTGTTATTACCCACGTCGTGTCTCCCACAGAAAGAGACACAGAGACACATTCCCCGAGGGTGGCAGAGTTCTCAGGATTTGACCAGCTCCTTGTGCTTCACTTCAGCTGTCCACTCCAACATGCAAGTCCAACCGCCAAAAGGCAGCTTTTGGTTAAACCAAAGCCAGTTCTACAAACAATGAGAGACGTTGATCTGAGCTAGAATTTGAAGAGGGCGAAAGAAACTGTAAATTCGAAAACCCAAACCCTTCCGTTCCTGACAGACAACAGGAATGGACTAGCACGCTACGTCCTCGTGATTTTAAATGCGAACCGACAATCCCCTAACTCGAAGTCAGGCGTGTTACCAATTCTGTCACTGACCCAAAGACCAGGTTTGGCTGTGACAGTTTGTCTATAGGTAACGTAAACGTCCACATCATGGAAACAGCATTCACAAGGTGAAAGATCAGCAAACATAATCACCGTCACTGTTTCAATTGGAATTCCCCACTCTGTGAACCATTTCCTTTCACTGTACTTTCATATTCGAAGGTTTTTACATTCCAGAGCCTGAACTAATTCAGCGAGAAACCACTGGTCATTTCGAGCCCGTCACCCGGAATGAGGCGAGTTGAACGATGCCTTTCTTGCTGCCAAAACATCAGCGCAGCTCAAAACGAGCTCGTGTTTGCATCAGTCTTTACTTAACTTGCTGCAGTATATCTGCTGAACAACATCAGATTATCAAAGCGTTGCCTTCTTCACATTGAAACCAAGGGTGATAATATGAACCGACTTGGAAACATGGGGAGAGAAACACTGCTGACGAAGACGATTATGACGTGAAGAGCAGGCACAGGCGTTTGTACAGGTCAGGTCCCAAATAGTACTGCAGTATCAATGGATATCCCTGCATTCCGAATGAAAACTAAATCCTGGCTGCACCCAGAACACACACACGGATCCTGCCAGAACAATTCAGTGATCGATCAGCATCTGTCTGGAAGAACAATGGCAGCAAATACAAG
>NW_025204899.1:1954-3500 GCF_004010195.1 Chiloscyllium plagiosum | reverse complement strand
GGATCGAGGTTATAGTTTAAAGACAGCTCCTTCGACATCTCTGCCACGCTGCCACACAAACCCCTGCAACCACGTTTTTCATGATTAGTGTTTCAGCATCGCCTCACTTCAGGCACTTACCCACACGCACTTTCAATGGCGAACTTCGCGTAAGTTCGATAATATTTATGAGGATGTTGCAAGGCACACAGTGTTTGGACTGTAGCGTAAAGCTAAATAGGATGTGAAAATTCTCCCTGGAGCTTGAGGGCTGAGGGATGGGATTACAGAGGTTTATATCAATATGAAGGAGACGGTAGAGCAAATGGTCAATGACTATTTCTTCCCAAGGCAGGCAAGTTCAAAAAAAGGGAACAATGTTTTCAGGGGAGAGTGGTAAAATTTAAAAGGGATCTGAAGGACATTGTTTTTTTTCACACAGAAAGGTTTGCGTGTTTGGAATGAATTGTCAGATTTAGTGGTGGAGTCTGGTATACTCTCAACATTTCAAAGGCATATGGATCTGAAAACAGACAGAAAAGTTGAAAAAGAATAAACGTGAAAATTTGGCAAATAGAGCGTTTGTTTACGGGCTCAGCCCCTCTGAGATGCTGCAGTGGCGAACACCAGTTTGAATAGGCACTCATCACTTGGTCAGTGCGTTGGGCTGGTTTTCTGGAAGATGGTTAGATTAGATTCCCTACAGTATGGAAACAGGCCCTTCCGCGCAACTATTCCACACCGACACTCCAAAGAGTAATCCACCCAGACCAATTTCACTCGAACTAATGCACCGATCATTATGGGCAAATTAGCACGTTAAATTCACCTGCCCTGCACATCTTTGGAGTGTGGGAAGAAACCCACGCAGACGCAGGGAGAATGTGGAAACTACGCACAGGAATCAAACGTGGAACACTTGTGCTGTGAGGCAGCAGTGCTAACCACTGAGCCACGGTGTCTCTCTAAAAGGGGATGGAGAACGCAGCTAGCAACCCCGCAATCTCGCATGAAAAGCGAGTACTCTCCCATTTGAGACAACTCCCACAGGCTGCTCCGGTTAAAACCAGCTGCCAATGACCATTCTTCTTGACACATTCCCAACTTCTCAGTGGGAGATTTTGGCTGCGGAATATACCTCACAAATCATGTTGCTCGCGTGGCCCTCCAGCGAAACCAAAAACTGACAACTCATGAACAGAAGCAGAACTGACAAAGAGAACCTATTTTCAGACACACGGACTCATGAATGCTGTTTGTGAGGCAGAGCCAGTCGTCTGGGTCATGAGCTGCTCATACAAATTGCAGCGAGGCAATTCCAAATGGTGCTTTCAACGTACCGGTGCCTTAGTGCACCAATACTTCCAGGAAAGTGCTCAAGTTACATGAATCAGAACTGACTAACAATGAACCACGAAAAGTGAAGATTACCAATTCGTCTCGATTAGATGAGGTTAACAATTGGTCTGATGTCTCCACCGGATCCTGATGATACCCTGCAGCAGACTCACAGCAACTGCACCAGTTCTGCAGAATAAGCGATGGGAAGGAATTGCTCTACCTGAGC
>NW_025204899.1:0-1269 GCF_004010195.1 Chiloscyllium plagiosum | reverse complement strand
GAGCACATTTTCGGATGCATTTGACAGAGACTAACATCATGAATCCAGTGTTCGCTGTGACAGAAGGAAATGAATGTTCTCCTTGTTACTGATCCAGGCCACCTTCGCATGTCAAGCAAATGCGGTACTGTTGTTGCAGAAAGGATCAGTGTCCGGTAACTGTGTCCTTAAAGTGGACATGATTGAAAAAAATAAAGAATACCATGTTGAAATATCCAGGTAGTATTGGCTGAAAAGGCGCAGACAATTTTCCCTGCAGCGCCGAGACAGAGGAACATATATAACGGCACTCTTAAACAGGATGGCCAGCAGTGATATAGATATCGCCACATACGCAGGACCACTGTGAATAGAAATTTGAAAATGAATTTCACGCAGCAGGTATTCGGAATTATATTCTTTTCACCGCTACTATTCTTTTCACCGCTACAGTAGTATTGGGCGAGTAAATTCAAAACAAGGTTTGCTGATGAGAAAGCAATAAAACCCCATCGATCATGATATGAAAGACTGTCGTCCGGAAAGAGGGAACAACAATGTTTCTTGTAAACTTTGTACTGGGCCACTTTCGCACAAACTGATACTGCTACTCTCCAGAAAAGCTCAGGGCCCGCGGCATGCACTCTAAGAAATGGTGACCATCAGTGTTGGAAACATCCCTGCACATTCAGAACAAGGAAGAATACATATCGAATAAAAGCGTAGATGGCAATTAATTGGACTTGTATTCCCTTTCACCACGACAGTTGAATGTGCAGGGATATCCAGAGGAAGGTTTACTGACCAGGTCAGAATGCAATTACCTCCACATATCTTGACACACAAGCCTATCTTTCTTTCTGTCCATTTTTCTTTGAAGCGCCGATCATTTCCATAGGAGATGAAGATGATTACTGCTTCCCCACAGGATCACAGTGGGGCCAGAGACCCGATCGAGCTGCTCAGAACAGTTCGTGTTTGCCGAGAATCACTGAAACTTAGATTGATGACACGTAGACACGGGGTAACAGCTGCCAACACATGTGGAGGGTTTTGGGACGGATTAGGACCCACTCTGGGAAAAAGACTGGATCCTAAGACTGGGGAGTAAGTTTCCAGGTAGGGGACTGGAGAATGGGGTTAAGAACGATATTAGCCAAGATCGAATGGCGAAGCAGATAAGATATTCTGAAAGCGCTAACCGCTCCCATGTCTTCCAATCTCTGGCCATCTGGTATCGAAGGAAATAGAAAGAGAGTTATTTGTTCAGTTGGAAGTCCTGGGCAAAGT
>NW_025204898.1:6015-9984 GCF_004010195.1 Chiloscyllium plagiosum | reverse complement strand
TAATTGTTACTACGCCGAGCCCTCCTGAGCTCTCAATTGTTCAATTAAGCTAAGGCATCCAGCCTCCGTCCCCACTGCTTGTAAAAGCTTATGGTGTAAATACAATTCACAATGTATTCAGTGACTCGTTTTTAAAACAACAATAATTGATTTCACCATTTTCTCTGTTTAAAGCGATATCTTTCAGTTACCATTTTAGTCTGCTATTCAAAAATAATAAGTGGTCTTTACGTAACATCCCCACATCGCATCTACAACAATTCAAGAGAGTACCTCACTACTGCCTCCTCCAGGGCAATTAGGGGTGGGAATCAAATGCTGGAACAGCTAGTATTGCTCACAACTTGTGAATAAAAAGGGAAGATAATGTCACATAAATGAATATCTGAAAATTTTGAATTTTATTAGTTAAAACAATCAAATTCAAGTTATATTTAAAACTGCAAAATGTCATGTCATAGCAAGAAAAACATTCCATCAGACTAACCCCTCCTCTAAATCAGACATGTACAAGGAATTCTGTTTGCACAAGCTGATTCCTTTGTCAGTCCAAGGCAGTTGCACCCAGTGAGAGTCTGACTACATTAATGAACTTTTCACATTCTCCAATCTAGTTGCAAGGAAGGAGACGAGTTGTTAGATAAATCTTTCAAATAGCCAAGGCAAGTGCAAGACACACAGTGACGTTTTCCTCTACTGTGTGATTCTATAAATGTGGAACCATCTTTATTCCTCTATATAGTTACTGCAACCTATGCATAATATACAGTCTCTTTAACATGGTACTTACAAGCATGTTGATATCCAGCACTAAGTGACACTCCCGGAATTTAGCAATCTCTTGCTCCAGCGTATCTAATAAGATCACTTGATTCTGTCTAAAATAGTTGAAATAAAAACTCTTTTAAAAAGTAATAAAGTCTATTACTATTATCAGTTCTATTTTAGACTCTGCTGGTTCCACAGGTAACTATGCTGAGTCCCACAGTTTATCAGATGGTGTCAGTGGTTTGTTTGTTGACTGGCAGGTGCTGACATTCTGCTACACAAAGTGTACCAGTCACGAGAAACCATTTGGGCATATCCCAGCATTTACTGGACATAATATCCATTAATACCTGCCTTGGATACTAAACAGGTTAGATGCAGGAAGTATGATCCTGACAGTGAAGGGTCATAGTTTAAGGATAAGGAGTCAATCTCTTATGTCTGAAATGAGAAACTTCTTCACCCAAAGAGTGGTGAGCCTGTGGAATACACTGCTGGAGAAAGTAGTTGAGGCTAAAGCATTGTGTATTCAAGGAAGTGGGCATTGCTCTTGGGGCTAAAGAGATCAAGGGATATGATGGATGGCAGGATTGGGGTCCTGAGCTTGATGATCAGCCCTACTCAAAGTGAATAGTGGAGCAGGCTTGAGGGATTAAGTGGCCGAGTCCTGCTCCTATTTTCAACGTTTCTATATCAATTCTCCTGCAGATTCTCTCACTCACCACCCCCGGCAGTGACCCTCCCGTCCCTCTCCCCTCTCAACTAGACACTCCCAATTCTGTGCTTTAACTTCTTTGCAAGTAGTTCGGAGCAAGCGTATCAGACTATACTTGGAATGGGCTGGTTGTTTTCTGCAAATAGGTTTGACAGGGCAGGCTATTACTACAATATAGAAGAATGGGAATTGACTTCATTCAGACACATAAAAGGCTAACAGGTCTTAACTGGGTGGAAATGGAGGGGGATGTTTTCTCTTATGGGAGAATCTTGAGCCAGATTCACTGTTTAAAAATTATGCATCATTCATTTAAATGGCATAAGGTAATTTCCTTTCTCTCTGAGGGTCATCAAGCTTGAATTCTTTCATTGAAAAGGGATGGGAGCAGAACTTTGAATATTTTTTTTTAAGTAGACATTGATAGGTTCCTGTTAAAGAAAGATGAAGGATTCAGCTAGATAGAGCTGTAGTTTTGAGGTTACAACCAGTTTAGTCGTGGACTTATTAAATGATAGAACAGGCTTAAGGGACTGAATGGCTTGCATTCCTAATTCATGTTCATTTGTATGATCTGCCATCTTTTCAAAGACATGTCAGTCTGTGCCTCCTTTGATGTGCTAATTAACTACACCTAACCCACCTGAGAGAGACACCCATCCCCACCCTGTACATATGTATACCTACGTATAGGCAGTGTGCCTTGGTGCTCTTCCTTACTCACTCACTCACTCACTACACTGAATATTCCCACTGTTAGGAAATTCTTAGCTATATTTGCAAAGATAATTTGGGAACACCACCTAACAGAAAAGCTTGTAGTAGTGGAAGGAGATTCCTTGAGGAAAACATTTTGAGATAGATTCAGAGGTGAGGAGGGAGCTGTTTAATGGAGTTTTGTGCGAGGAAGTCTATTTGGAGATGCTTTATAATTTTGTGGGAGTACTGTGCTGTGCAGAACTAACTGTCAAGTCATTGGAAGGGTTAAGACAATGTTTGTCTGTGTCTGGCCAGCCTTATGGATTCACCATTCTCAATGGGATGAGCATTTCACATAGAAAAACTCCTGGATTAACAATTCCAAAAGATATACTTGCTAATTTAAATAATAACCTCTTTAACGAAATGAGATTTGATGAGTGGTGTCAGGTAACTGGGGATGAGAACACCCATAGTTATAATCATATCAAACCTTATGTATCCACATCAACTGTGTACCTTTGTGTTAAAATTTCATGTGACTGCATCTTAGTTTATTACTAATCTCATGTAAAGTAATACTTACTTAGAATACAAGAGGAAACAATCAATAATTAACAACCAAAGGTAAATACACTCAGAAACATACGTCAATTCCTGGAGGGCAGTTTTTGATTGCTGTAGATCAGGAAGATAGTGAGAGATCAGTCCTCCTGCCAGTTTTTCCACAGTTGCCTGATTCACAAAGATTATCTCTGAGTTCTCAAAATCCATTCTGGATTTATTGGAACCTAAAACAAAGGAACAAACAGAGTGAATGATCGTTAAAGTTATAAGGCCATCATCCAAGATTACAATATTGCATTACAGAAACTTGCATATTTTCTGTCTTAGGGTTACGAATGTCCTTCAAGTTTCTAAAATAAAGTTTAGGTTCATTGTCATGTGCATAAAAGTGAGCCATAGAACATGTGACTTCTGTATTTTTAAAAACTTCAATCAGTTCCATGCAGATACATGTATGACAAAGTCATGCTCTCTCTACTCTGACTCTATGTCCTTCAATGAGACTAAAATACTACAGCCTTAATTCACCTAGGAATTCAAAGAGAAGAAATACTTTGTTATATTATCTGGGCTAGATTTGGGTTCAGATCTCAAAATGAAGAGCAGCGATGATAAAGGTGCCTTACTGTTTCTCTAAAATTGACCCCTCTTTGCTGTTAATGTTTTGATGCCTTTGTTATCTTTAGGTTACTATGCACTGGGACAAGATTAGAGTGGTGAAGAAAAAGTACAGCAGGTCAGGCAGTATCCGAGGAGCAGGAAAATCGACATTTCAGGGAGGAGCCCTCCTTCAGGAATGGCTTCACTCCTGATGAAGGGCTCTTGCCCGAAATGTCGATTTTCCTGCTCTTCAGATGCTGCCTGACCTGCTGTGCTTTTCCTTCACCACTCTAATCTTGACTCTGATCTCCAGCCCTCACTTTCACCTACTCACTGGGACAGTCTGTTGGCAAAACATCAGTCAATTTTACGGATTTAACTTTCAGGTCTGGCTCACATAACAAATTCCTTCAATGAGTGAGAGATTTGGATAGAAAGACATAAAAAAAAGGAGACAGAAAGTAAGGGGCAAAAAACAAGAAAGAAGGAGACTAAACCTGAAGGGGAAGAGAGGGACACGAGAGAGAGAGAGAGAGACACGAGAGAGAGAGAGAGAGACACACGAGAGAGAGAGAGAGAGAGAGAGAGAGAGACACACGAGAGAGAGAGAGAGAGAGAGA
>NW_025204898.1:0-1426 GCF_004010195.1 Chiloscyllium plagiosum | reverse complement strand
TGAGGGGAGGGTTTGGGGATGGGTGTGAAGGAGGGTGGGGCTGTGAGGGGGGAAGATGGGAAAGGGCAAGAGAGGAGCAAGGTGAGGGAGGGAAGGGGTGAGTGGAGGAGGGGGTGGCGCACGGGCATTCTGAAGGCTTTGTGCTGGGGGCAAGATTGGTTGGGCAGTTGGTGGAGTGAATCTGGGCATGGGATTAACTGGGTGTGCAGAGCGTCTGGCGGAGACTCGAGTCAGGGATGAAAGAGGTGGTACCAGTTGGAAGATTCCTTTCCCGTGATTCTGGGATGATTTGGCTGGAACATATAGAAAGAAAATCTATGAATAAGGAATCCATGAAAATAGTTTGGGAGAAATTTCCTCACTTGATATTTTGTGAATCTTTGGAATACTGTGGCCTGGAGCGCTCTGGATGTTGAGTCATTGACCATTTCCAGAAGTGGGTTTACAGATTTTTCTTAGATACTGAGGAATATGCTGTTTTGAGGTTGAAAACTGCTCGGATTGTGTCGAATTGCCTACTCTTGCTGCTACATTTCCTACAGAAATGTCCAGCCTGAGCAAACTGTAGGTTTAAGTGTGCTGATCTTGCCCCGTGCTGCTGCTGTCGATTGTTGCTGTCATGAACAGAAAGTTTGCAGATTTGGCGGGTGCTCGGGTGATTTGCCTGTTCTTGAAGTTTAAATCCTGTTTGTTTTCTGCAGTGTTTGTTTGGATTTGCATAACCAGGCCGCCATGACTTTGCAGCAATTGTTCCGTTTTTCCACCCTCCTGCGATCTTCACTTTCCATCGAGCTTCGGCGAAACATCGGGCTCACTGCTGTGGTGTTTAACAAGACCAAGAACCTCGACCCAATCCAAAAGCTCTTTATTGATAAGATCCATGAGTATGACTCGAAGAGCAAGTAAGTGACTTAAAGACAAAATCAGAAATTGCCTTCATTCTTGCTTTGCTATCCTCTTTAGAAACAGGAATAGGCCATTCAGCCTCTTGAGCCTGTTCCATCATTCAGCAAATAAGTATTTTTGGAATTGTTACTGATAGAAACATGGCAGCTCATTTTGGCACAGCAAATTTCCACAAACAACGGTGTGATAATCAGCAGATAATTTCTTTCCATGTTGGTCAAGGTATAAATAATGACTGGGATACAGGTGGAATTCCCTGTTTGTTTTACACCCACCTGGTGGGGGAATTGACTGGATCTCAATTTAATATCTTGCTTGGAGACATAAAAGACCCCACTGAAGAACGTGGAATTTAAATCTGCAGTGACTCTCTTGGAAGTGTTTGTGCTATCCCTGTCTACTACTGCGAGTGCCTTGTAAACTTCAGGAGCTGTATAATTGTAGTGAAATCTGTCTCTGAAGATGTTCGATAGTGGAAATCTGAAATATCTCGTTGAGTTTTCATAGTAACTCCACACAT
>NW_025204897.1:0-9983 GCF_004010195.1 Chiloscyllium plagiosum | reverse complement strand
GGGGTCCGTTTGGACCATCTCTGACAACTCGCTCCCCTTCCTGGTCCACCTGGACCATCTTTGACACCTCCCTCTCCCTCCACTTCCTGGACCTCTCCATCTTCATTAAAGAATGACCGACTTGACACTGACATTTTTTACAAACCCACCGACTCTCACAGCTACCTGGATGTCAAATCTGCCCACCCGACCGCCTGCAAAAATCCCACCGCATATTCCCATTTCCTCCGCCTTTGCCGTATCTGCTCCCAGGAAGACAATTTCCACCACAGAACACATCATGGCCTTATTCCTTAGAGACCGCAATTTCCCTTCTCACTTGGTTAAAGTTGCCCTCCACGCAGATGGAGATGCATATTCCGCCTCTCCATCCTCAAATCCCACCCCCCAACCGTAACAAGGACAGAACTACCCCCTCTCCCGGTGCTCACCTTCCACCCTCCCAACCTTCGCATAAATCACATCAGATGACAACATTTCCGCCACCTCCAAACGGACCCCACCACCAGGAAATTTATTTCCCTCCAAACCTATTTCTGCTTTCCTCAAAGAGCGTTCCCTCCGTGACTACAAGGGAGGTGCAGTGGGAATGGTCTCTGCAGAATGCAGATACGGGTGGGAAAGAAAAATATCGCTGGTGGTGGGGTCTGACAGCAGTTAGTAGAATTGGCCGAGGTTAATGCGCTGTATCTGGCGATTAGTGAGGTGGTTGGTGAGGCCTGGGGTAAGATTCCTATTGTGGTTGAAGTGGTGGGGTAAAGGCGGTCGTGTGGGAATTGGGAGATATGCGTTGGAGGACATTGTTGATCACGTTAGAGGAAAATTGCGATCCTTGAAATCGGAAAACTTTCTGAGATGTTCTGAAGCGGCATTGCTCTTCCTGGGTGAAAATATGGCAGAATCGAATGGATTATGTGTAAAGGGTCACGTTCTTACGGGAGTAATCTCGAGTGTGGATCAGAAGAGCAAAAAATTGGACATGAGATCGCTCGAGGAAATGGTTGAAACAGAATCCAAAGAGATAATGCAAATACATCGCAGATAAAAGAATAACCAGGTAGATAAAAGGACCCCTTAAAGATTAACAAGGTCATCTATGGAACCACAGAAGGTGGTAGAGATATTATGCGAGTATTTCACATCTCATTTATATTACTGGAGAGTGATATGACTGCTAAAGTGTTTGGAGAACTAAATAGTGATAACTTGATAAATGTTCATATTGCAGAGGAGTTAGTACTAGTTGTCTTAAATCGCATCAAAGTGGATAAATCAATGGGACCTAATCATGTGTATCTCAGAATTGTGTCGAAAGCTAGTGAGGTGATTGTTCGGCCCCTCAATGAAATGTTTATATCATCGATAGTCACAGGTGAATTCCTGGAAGACGGGGGGGGGGGGGTGTAATGGTTTTAAGAAAGGTGGTTAGGAAAGACCGCGGAACAATGGAACTATGAGCTTGAAGCCAGCGCAGGCAAGTTATTGGAAGGGATACTGAGGAATAGGATTAACATGTGATTGCAAAGGCATGAAATGATTAGGGATAGTCAACATGGATTTGTGCATGGGAGATTGTCTCACTAACTTGGTTGTGTCTTTTGAAGAAATTACCAAGAAGATTGAAGGCAGACTGTGGACGTTGTCAATATGTACTTCGGAAAATGTGACAAAATATGTGGATGATGGGGGGGATGGGTGCAGCAGAGGCAAAATGGAAAAAAGAGGAGAAGAGTATCAAAGGGGGAAGAGGAGAGGAAAAGGGTGATGAGAGTGTGGGGAGTGAGGGAAAGAGAGACAATCAAGAAATAAGAGGTACAGAACAGTGAAAAACATATTTCAAAGGCAAATCAAATAAATGAAATAAAATTACGGAGCAGAATGAAAGCAGAGGGGTCGAGATAGGATAATCATCTGATGGCAGATGAGTTTTGGATGTGAATATATGATGTATGGTCAATAGACCGAAACTGGAGGTAGAGTGGAATGCGACGAGTCGCAGATCGGCAGGGTAGTGAAGGCAGCGTTTGGTACACTTACTGTTATTGGTCAATGCATTGAGCAGAATGAAAGCAGAGGGGTCGAGATAGGATAATCATCTGATGGCAGATGAGTTTTGGATGTGAATATATGAGGTATGGTCAATAGGTTTACAAAATAGACCGAAACTGGAGGTATAGTGGAATGCGAGAAGTCGCAGGTCGGCAGGGGAGTGAAGGCAGCGTTTGGTACACTTACTGTTATTGGTCAATGCATTGAATTCAGAGGTTGTGACGTCATATTACGGCTCCATAGGACATTGGTTAAAGCTCATTTGGAATTCTGTTTTCAGTTTCAAACTCCCTGTTCGAGCAATGATGTTGTGAAACTTGAAAGGGGTCAGAAAATATTATCAAGGATTTTGCTAGAGTTGGACGGTTTGAAGTATTGGGAAAGCCTGAATAATCTTGCTCTATTTTCGCTGGAGATTTAGAGCCTTAGAGGTGACCTTATTAAGGTTTATAATCATGAGGGGCATGGGTCAGGTGAACAGTCTGTATCTTTTTCCCATGTTAGGTGGTCCAAACTAGAGGGCACATGCTTAAGGCGAGAGGGAAAAGATAAAAAGGGATCTAAGGGGTAACATTTTCATGTCGAGTGTGGTGCGTGCTTGGAATGAACTGCTTGAGAAAGGGGTGGAGGCTAGTACAATTGTAAAATTTAAAAGCATCTGATTGTGTACATGAAGAGGAACATTTAGAGGGACATGAGCCAGCCCCTGATAAATGGGACTCCATTAGTTTAGGATTTCTAGTTGGCATGCACGAGTTGGACTGTAGGCTCTGTTTCGGTATTGTACATCTCTATGACATTAATAAATTATATTTAAGATAGGTTTCTCTTTTTTGGACAAGTACTACAACTTTAGATAATTCACCTTGGAGCTGAGAAGATTAAGCAATGATTTTGACAAGGAACAGTTTTTCTTCAGAGAGATTTAACTGACAGAGAAGCAGAGAAAAAAATATTAACGTTGTCACAATTTTCAGTAACTACTGTCAGGTAATTGGCAAATAATGCAGGTTGCAAATGTGAATATTATTTTACTCAGTAAGTTCTGAGCATATGGAACTGTCTGAATGGCAGCTGCACACAGATTCAGCAGTTATTCTCAAACAGATTTACAATTTTACTTTTTAAGTAAACATGTAGAGAGCTATGGACAAATAGGAGGGGGTTCGGTATAGAATGGCAGCATCTCCAGAGGGACAGCCACATTTGGTTCAATAGCCCCCAGCCCCTGTGCTCTGTGATGATGCCCCATTCACTATGATTGGGTATATGAATAGGAAAGGTTTAGAGGGTTATGGGCGAACAGCTGGCAAATGGGGCTCCATTGATTTAGTATCCCCAGTTGGCAGGGGCGTTTTGGACAAAAGGGTTTGTTTCTGTGCTGTACATCTCTATTATACTAACAAATTAAAATATGGATCTCTTTCATTGAGAGGTAGCAGAAAATGAGATAATTTCCTTGGAGCTGAAACTTTTCAGCAGTGATTTCAACCAGGAGCAGATGTGTTTCCAGGCTATTTAATTTACGAAGTCAGAGAGAGAAATCATAACGTTGTCACAATTTTTAGTAACTATTAAACTTGGCAAATCATGCAAGGTTGAAAGGTGAAGATAATTTTACTCAGTAAAGTCGGAACATCGGGAACGGTTCTGCATCTTCTGATTGTTATTTCTGATTTACAGCAACCACAGTTCATCCACAGATTCAGCAGTCATTCTCAAACAGATTTGGAATGTAATTTTTGAAGGACAGATTTGGACAGCTATGAACAAATGGAAGGGGAGTTGGGACAGATTTGCAGCATCTCCAGAGGGAGAGAGTATAGCCCCAATGGGCTGAATAGCCGCCAGTCCTGTCATCTGTGATACTGCCCCATTCATTGTGAATGATGAAGCTCATCCCAGATCAGAGAGAGGGAGGATCCCACCACTCACCTCACAATAGGGCCCGGCTGATTGGCGGCAGCGCCAGACCAATAGGAGTTGAGTTGATGTGGATACCACCTGACCATGAGCTGTGCAGGTACAATGTCACTGTGAGGGGGAACTCAGTGAATGTGAAGGGAGTAGGAGAGTCAGCAGACACTGCGTAGAAATGGCGCTAGTGCTATCTGGGTGTGTGTATAAACTCCAGGTAAATTAGAACCAAATGAACTGTGGATGCTGTAAATCAGAAACAACAATCAGAAGATACTGGAAAAGGTCAGCAGCTTTGGCAGCATCTGTGAAGAGAAATCAGTGTTAACGTTTTGTGATCCAGTGAAACTTCCTCAGAACTGATGGTATGAAAATGTAATTTTCTATGCAGAAGGTATATTATACATAGCGAGAAGAACATTTGGATCAAGGAGGAGATAAAGATCTGGCTGGGAGGGTGAATAGCTCTTAATGGAGACTGTTCGTGGCTAACCATAGGTATTGTGTAATTGCGAGTTATGTAATGACAAGACCTGGTGTGTGAGTTAGGGGCATAAGACATGAGGGAGTTCAGGCCAGATAACCAGTGAACTCAGTGTTATGTCCGGAGTGCTGCAGCGTTCCCAAGCGCAAAACGAAGTGTTCTTCCAGCTTATACTGATATCCGCTGGAAGACTGCAGTACGCCTGAGTCAGATGTTAGCGAGAGAACAGGGTAGAGTGTTAAAGTAGCAGCAACTAGAAGCTCGGAGTTACTTGCAGACAGAGTACCGATCATCAGACGTCAATTCTGTCAACTCCAAGATGCCGCCATCAAACATTCCCCTCCCATTCCTTGTCCATCTTTTGCTGGGATAGTTCCCTCTCGGACACCCTGATCCGCTCCTCATACACTCCAAACAGGACCCACCGCCAATCCAGCACATTCCTCTATAACTGCCCAAGGTACAACACGTGCCTATTGACTTTCTTCTTCCGCAGTATCCAAGAGCCACAAAACACCTTCTAGTTGTCTGTCTTTTTAACACAACACTCTGTTCCCTGGCAAACATCTCTGTTTCACGCTTGCTGCAGCATTCCAGTGAAGCTCAGCACAAGCTCAAAAGGCAGCACCTAATATTCTGCTTTGGAACTGTGCAATATCATGTTGAATAATATTAGGCCTTTCTCCTCGCCCCTTACCCAACACACCAGGTCTTGGTATCACATAGCCTGCCATTGCACACTACATATTGAATATTTGCAGGGCCTGAAACCTTTACACCATTTGTCCGTTTGATATTAGATGGATATGCTTGATGTGTATTAGCTACACCGAGGTCACAGGAATGGCTAATGTCGAAACAAATATCATGCAACAAAAAACGTGATTCATTGAACCGTCCCAGTAAATTAAATTAAACTCCATTTGCCTTTCTTCAGCCCATTCTCCCAATTGATCAAGATCCCTTTCCAATCATAGATAATCGTTCTTACGATCCACTTTAACATTTTTATGTCACGCAAACGAACCATACTTTGTGTTTTCTTATCCCCAAATCATCTATATACATGTGAAATAAAAATGGACACAGCACCGATTGCAGTGGAACACTGTTGGTCACAGACGTCCAGTCTGAAAAGCAACCCTCCACTATTGCTCTGTCTCCTGCTTTTCAGCTAATTTTCTATCCAGTTGGCAAGCTGTCCCTGAATTCCATGTGATCGAACTTTACAAATTTGTTTTCCATGCAGAACCTTTTCAAAGGCTTTACTAAATTCAAAATAAACAATGTCTAATGCCCTGCCGTCATTGATTTTCTTGGTGACTGCAGTCATGATTTGGAGATGCTGGTGTTGGACTGGGGTGGACAAAGTTAAAAATCACACAACAGCAGGTTATAGTCCAACAGGTTTAATTTGAAGCACACTAACTTTCGGTGCGACGAGGTTAAAAAAAAAAGTCAGTCATTCTACGTGTACAATTTGAGATTCCGCACTGAAACGTCCATGTATCGGCCTCTCCAAAAGGTCATCTCACAGAAGTCTGTATTGGGGGGAGAAAATATTTCACTTTTTTGGAATCACCTGATGAAGGAGCGTCGCTCCGAAAGCTAGCGTGCTTCCAATTAAACCTGTTGGACTATAACCTGGTGTTGTGTGATTTTTAACTTAAAAAACTCAATCACGTTTGTGAGACACCCTCTTACATAACCATACTGAATATCCCTAATCATTCCTTAGCTCTCCAAAAGTATGCAAATCCCAATCTTCAGAATCACCTCCAACAGCTTCCACACCTCTGAAGTCAGGCTTAGTGGTCGACAGTTCCCAGGCTTCTCCTTATATCCTTTCTTTAACAAAGGTGCAACATGAGCCACTCTTCAGTCATCAGGCAGCTCACCCGTTGTTGTCAGTTGTACAGATATTTCTCTATGGTGCCCCCAATTTCCTCCCACCCAAACTGTTCCCGTACTATCATTTTTGTTCCTTTCCATATATTATGTGCCATGAAAATGTCGGGTGTTGCTCGATTTCTGACTGAAATATTGCATATTGATAAAGAGTATTGTCTTGAACTCATTTCACAAACTCTGAATCAATCAAACTTTTCACACTATGGTAGTCTTAGTCAATGTTCGGAAAACCTGAATCACCCACTATTACAACGTTATTCTGACTTTATATCAGAGATCTCTCTGTCTATTTGGTCCTTGAGTTCTCTCTAAATATTGCAGCGTCTATAGTGCCATTCAACTAAGGTGATTTTTTAATTACTTTGAAAACACAATTTCTTTTGAAAAAAAGCTCTCATTCACAATTTATAAAATAGATCTTTTGTGTCTATTCACTCCGAGAATGTAGGTATTTTCCCAGAAGGCAGTTGAGAGTCAGCCACATTGCTGTGGGTCTGGAGTCATATGTTGGCAAGACCAGGTGAGGTGATCGTTTCCTTCCCTAAAGGACATTAGTGAACCAAATGTTTTTTTTCTTCTAACAATCGACAATCGTTTCATGGTCATCATTAGACATTTCATTCTAGATTTTATTGAATTCAGATGACACCATCAGCCATGTTGGGATTCTAACCATAATCCTCGGTACATTACTCATACTACTCGTCTGTCAAGATTACCATTCGGCCATTGCCTCCCTTTTTACTCAGGTTCAAAACAAAAAGGTCAGTCATTCTATGTATACAATTTGAGATTACGCAATGAAACGTCCATGTATCGGCCTCTCCAAAGGGTCATCTCATAGAAGTCTGTACGGGGGGAGAAAATATTTCACTTTTTTGGAATTTTATTTTATATTTTTAAGATAAAAGAAACAAAAAATGAATCGAAATAAAAATCTTATATCACAGACATGTAATCCCTGAAACTGGATGGGGGATTACAGAGCTAGGGAGGGATGTGAGATTTGAGGGGCATTACAGAGACAGGGAGTGCTGTGAGGCTAGAGGGGATCATTGTCCAAACATCGCCGGTGTACATGGACTGCAGCATTTCAGGAAGGCAGCTTCCACCACCTTTCTCCAAGACAAATAAAATGGCCAATAAATACTGGTCTGTGCAGACAATCGACAATCGTTTCATGGTCATCATTCGACTTTTCATTCTAGATTTTATTGAATTCAGATGACACCATCAGCCATGTTGCGATTCTAACCATAATCCTCGGTACATTACACATACTACTCGTCTGTCAAGATTACCATTCGGCCATTGCCTCCCTTTTTACTCAGGTTCAAAACAAAAAGGTCAGTCATTCTATGTATACAATTTGAGATTACGCATTGAAACGTCCATGTATCGGCCTCTCCAAAGGGTCATCTCACAGAAGTCTGTACGGGGGGAGAAAATATTTCACTTTTTTGGAATTTTATTTTATATTTTTAAGATAAAAGAAACAAAAAATGAATCGAAATAAAAATCTTATATCACAGACATGTAATCCCTGAAACTGGATGGGGGATTACAGAGCTAGGGAGGGATGTGAGATTTGAGGGGCATTACAGAGACAGGGAGTGCTGTGAGGCTAGAGGGGATCATTGTCCAAACATCGCCGGTGTACATGGACTGCAGCATTTCAGGAAGGCAGCTTCCACCACCTTTCTCCAAGACAAATAAAATGGCCAATAAATACTGGTCTGTGCAGCAAAGGCAACACTCAGCGATTAAAACCACCGCAGTGAACTCTCTCAGCTGACTGGCTATGAAGTTAGAAACCTCTCTGGAAATGGAGCTGGGAGAAAAGAGACACTAAATGACGTTTCACAACTGCTCTCAGAAAGACCTCAATCTCAGAAATACTTATAGCCGGGGATCATCTCAGTGGGTATCAATCTCTTAAACCAACAATCTTCTTCTGTTTTAGTTTGATCCGTCTACAGTAGTGAGTAAAACGCTGTTTTCTTTTTAATATGTCGTACTGTTTCTTGATCACATTTTTAAAATTTAAGACATAGGCATTAAGTTAGTCTCGGGCAGTATTTTGTCGATCTGTAAGACTGTGCCTTTTTCTGGATTTGTAGATTGTTAACGCGGAGAGATTGCCTGTTTCGAGTGACATGCTGCTCCTGTCGGATGTGTGAGATTAAGGAGAGTTTCAATGATCTTGATGATTATATCTGAAGGAGGTGTGATTACAAGTCCTATCGAATTTTATGGATTGGTTGAGGAAGGATTAAATGATCTGGAGACGCCGGTGTTAGACTGGGGTAGATAGAGGTAAAAATCAAACAACACCAGGATATAGTTCAACAGATTTATTTGGAAGCACCAGCTTTCATTGCACTGTTCCTTCATCAGATGATTGTGGAGTGATTGCAAGTCGTGAGGAATTGACAAGAGCCCAGGGGGTGTCATAGGTGGCAGTCTCAGGATGGTAGGATACTGCAGATACGGTCAGGTAGATGGGTTACCTGCACGAAAGGTACAAGGGTTAGGCAGGTAATGCAGGATTCTCCTGTGCCTGTCCCCACTTCAAAAAAGTATTCTGGTTTGGAAAATGTAGTGGTTAATAGACGCTCAGGAAAATGTAGCACGAGCAGCCAAGTTACAGGTGCTGAGATTGGATCTACTCAAATGTGAGGTATATCAGGTTCCAGATAGTCAATTGTGATTGGGGACTCTCTAACAAGGGGCACAGACTGCCGTTTCTGCAGCTGACAGTGAGACATCAGAATGTGGTGGTGCCTCCCTCATGCCAGGATCAAGGATGCCTCAGATTGGGAGCAGAATATATTCAAAGCGGAGAATGGTCAGTGGGAGGTCATTGCACAATGGTACCAATGACAGAGGAAGGGGGTTCTGATGAGAGAATACAGGAAGTTATGTAGGAGGTTAAAAAAACAGGTTCTCAAGGATAGTAATATGCTAGTGCAACATGATAGTGAGAGTAGGGATAGCAGGATGGAGGAGATGAATGTGTGGCGAAGGAGCTGTTGCAGGGGAGAAGGAATTACAAATTTGGATCATGGGAATTTCTTCTGGGGTATGTCTGACCTACATAGCAAGGACAGATTACACCTGCATTGGAAGGGGACTAAAATCCAGGCAGGGAGATTTGCTAGTTCTGCTCAGGAGGCATTAAACCAGTGATGGAGTAGGGCTAAACCAAAAGAGACAGAGAGAAAGCACGGAAATGTGAGGCTGGTACTGTTCAGAGGTCAGACAAGCAAGAGCAAGCCACAGAATGAGGTGCGACAGACCAGTTACACTGCTATTATTTCAGTGCAAGAGTCTTGACCAGTCAGGCAGATGAGCGCAGGTTATGGTTTTGAACATGGCACTCGGATATTATCGCAACAACAAAGGCATGACTGAGGGGTGGATAGGACTAGCAGCTCAATATTCCCAGATATAAATGTTATAGCAAGGATAGAAAGGGAGAAAAGAGCAGGGGGAGTGGCGTTTTTGCTTAGGGGTAACATTACGGCTGGAATTCGGGAGGACATTCCTGGGAGCCCATCCAGGTACGTTATCTGATAGGAACGGAGAAATAAAAAAAGTGATGATCTCCTTATTGGGATCG
>NW_025204896.1:6641-9982 GCF_004010195.1 Chiloscyllium plagiosum | reverse complement strand
ATTCTGATTCAGCGACAGTGAAAGAATGACAATATATTTCTAAGTCAGGATGGTGAGGGACTTTGAGAGGCGATGAAGCATTTTGCTTTGCCCAGCGTCTTCCTGGTTCAGTGCAGCTTCCCTGAAGACGAATATCAGACAAGGCTGGTGCTACCTCAGACAACATCAATGAGATCCTTTCCCCCCAGAATGGAAACCCAGCTGAACGAGCAATTCTGGTCTCCCTACGACAAAAAGGACGTTGTGAAACTTGAAAGGGTTCAGAAGGGATTTGCAAGGATGTTCCCAGGGTTAGAGGGTTTGAGCTACAGGGAGAGGCTGAACAGGCTGGGGCTGTTTTCCCTGGAGTGTCGGAGGCTGAGGGGTGACCTTATCAAGGTTTATAAAATCATGAGGGGCACAGACAGAGTAGATAGACAAGCTCTTTTCCCTGGGATGGGGGTGTCCAGGACTAGAGGGTATAGGTTTAAGGTGCGAGGGGGAAGATTTAAAAGGGACCTAAGGGGCAGCTTTTTCATGCAGAGGGTGGTACGTGTATGGAATGAGCTGCCAGAGGATGTGGTGGAGGCTGGTACAATTACAACATTTAAGAGGCATTTGGATGAGTATATGAATAGGAAGGGTTTGGAGGGATATGGGCGGGGTGCTGGCAGGTGGGACTAGATTGGGTTGGGATATCTGGTCGGCATGGACGGGTTGGACCGAAGGGTCTGTTTCCGTGTGTACATCTCTATGACTCTCTGACTCTATAATGTGAGGCATTGGACCATGAGGAACTCTGGTCCTGATTTAAGAGTAAACTGGTGGAATGTTTTCACAGAGAGCTGAATCAACAGCTGACATCTGCAGAATTTGAAATTTCAGGAATGGCTCTGCAGAAGAAAATGTTTGCAAAATTATCTCTCTGGGTCCTGCGCCAGCCATCGTCTGTCTCTGGCTCCCACACACAGCAAACGGGTTTCAGATGTCTCATTACAAGAATTCTCAGCAGCAGCCAAGCAGTTGATTGGTTTCACTCTCAGGAAATAAAACAAATGGCGTTTTTGTCATCCCTCATTTTGGTGATGCTACTGTGATTTGTCTTTTGGAGTCATACAACACAAAAAGGCCCTTCAGCCCATTGAGTCTGCACTGACATAGCTGTCACTAAAGGGGAGCTGGTCCTACTTTGCTGCACCTGTCCCATTTCCTTGAATGTTATGATATTTGAAATGCTCATCCAAATATTTTTGGAAGGTTGTAGGGTTTCCAGCCTCCAGGCAGTGCATTCCAGATTCCCATCACCCGTGAAAACATTTTTTTTTCCCAAACCCCCCTCGGAATCTCCTGCCCCTTACCCTAAAACTATGCCCTTTTGTGACTGACCCCTCAATCAAGGGGAACAGCTGCTCTCTATTCACCGTGTCCATACCCTGATTATCTTTCACACCTCAATCATGTCCCCTGTCAATCTTCGCTGCTCTAAAGAAGGCAATCCAATCCAATCTGGTCTCTCCTTTTGGTTCTATTTCTCCATTCCAGGCAACATCCTGGTGAACCTCCTCTGTACCCCCTCCAGTGCTATCACATCCATCCTGTAGTGAGGTGACCAGAACTGCATGCAGTACTCCAGTTGTGGCCTGACCAATGCTCTGTAAAACTCCAACATTACTTCCTTGCTCCATAGGATCCAAGGCAAGTTGGCAAACTGGATCCAAAGTGGTTTACAAACAGGAGGCAAAGAGTAATAGTGGAGGGATGTTTTTGTGATTGGAAGCCTGTGACCAACAGGGTATCACTGTTCAGTACTCTAACCCTGGCTTTGTTTGTTAGTACATTAAAGACTAGGGTGTGAGTGTCAAGGGTATAATTAGTAAGTTTCTCCTTGGTGTGAAGATTGGTGGTATTGTTGAGAGTGAGGAGGATGGTCTCAGGCAACAGTGTGATATTCATCGATTCGTTGAATCAGAAAGTGCAGAAAAAACATCTGACCTTCACTCTGATCCCATTTACCAACACCTGGCCCATAGCCTTGAATATTGTGACCTGCTCATGCAGGTACGTCTTTAATGGAGTTGAGGCAACTCCCTTCTACCACCTTCCCAGGCAGCAAATTCCAGGCCATCACCATCCTCTGAGTCAAAGCAATTTTCCTCAAACCCTCCCTAAACCTCCTACCTCTCACCGTGAATCTGTGTCCCCTTGTGACTGACCCTTTCATTAAAGAGAACAGCAGCTCCTATACACTCTGCCCCTCATAATCTTGGAAACCGCAGTCTGGAAGGTGATGACCTAGAGGTATTATAGAATAACACAGAACAAAGAACAATCCAGCACAGGGACAGGACCTTCGACCCTCCAAGCCTGCGCTGACACGTTTTGCCTTTCCATACTAAACTTGTCTTCACTTATCCCTTTATTCCCTTCCTATTCATGTATTTGTCCAGGTGCTTCTTGAATGCTGCTATTGTGTCTGCTTCCACCACCCCCTCTGGCAATGCATTCCAGGCACTCGCCACCCTTTATGTGAAAAACCTGCCTTGCACATCTCTTTTACACATCACACCCCCCTCGTATCTTGAACCTGTGCCCCATGGCAATTGACCCCTCCATCCTGGGAAAAAGTCTCATACTTACCGCTCTTCATCCCTGCCATTCACAATCTTTTAAATTTCTATTAGGTCGCCCCTCAACCTCCTGCGTTCCAGTGAAAACAAACGCAGTCTATCCAAACTTGCTTCCTAACTAAAATCCCCCATACCAGGCAACATCCTGGTAAACATTTTCTGTACCCTCTCCAAAGCATCCACATCCTTCTGGTAGTGTGGTGACCAGAACTGTACACAATATTCCAAGTGGGATCTAACTAAAGTTCTGTAAAGCTGCAGCATAACATGTCTATCCTTATGGTAAAAACAATGACTGCAGATGCTGGAAACCAGATTCTGGATCAGTGGTGCTGGAAGAGCACAGCAATTCAGGCAGCATCCGAGGACAGGCAAAATCGACGTTTCGGGCAAAAGCCCTTCATCAGGAATAAAGGCAGAGAGACTAAAGCGTGGAAGCAAATGTGGCTGTGATAACGGGTTTGTTTCAGGACATGGTTGAAGAGCTTCAGGGCTGACGAAATGACCTGGGAGTTGCAGTGGGAGAGAGACTCCCTGAGATTCTTGTAGAGAGAGGAGGAAAACTTCTTCAAGGCAGGGATCCTTGCAAGAGGATTCGCAGTAGGGTTAAAATCAACGAGGTAAAAACAATGACTGCAGATGCTGGAAACCAGATTCTGGATCAGTGGTGCTGGATCCAGAATCTGGTTTCCAGCATCTGCGAGGACAGGCAAAATCGACGTTTCGGACAAAAGC
>NW_025204896.1:0-3890 GCF_004010195.1 Chiloscyllium plagiosum | reverse complement strand
GATGTCACGTGTGATGCATGAGGAATTGTGAGGGATGGAAGTGGTTGTGGGAGTGGCCATGATGGGGGCGGAAGTGACATCATCAGTCAGCGTGGGGTTGGTAGCTGCATCGGCCGCGTGGCTAATGGTGTTTCCGAGGCCAGGGGAATCTTCTGGAATGTTTGAGGAGCGCTGGTTATGGAGGTGGGTGGATAAAAGTTTGTTGTACTTACAGTTTTTGATGTTTGAGATGGAATTGAAATACTGTTTGTTGAGAGTATGAATTCTCCTGAGGATGTAGTAAAGAGTGGGTCCTTTGCAATTCTGAGAGAGTGTGGTCCTCAGCTGAAGCAGGGCAGACTGTAGAGAGGTTAGGTACCGGCGCATTGCTGCGAGTGTGGAGCGGAGGATCTTGAAGGACAACTGTTGCTGGCGTTTTTGAATCTGTAGTCTGCACTGTTTGTCCAGTTCGGGTCCGAACTCTGCTGGTTTAAAGGTGGTCCGGAGTCCGTGTGGGATGAGTTGGTTACAGAGGCAGGCACTGAGGAAGCAAATGTGGCTGTGATAGCGGGTTTGTATCCTTATAGTCAATGCGCAGTCTAATGAAGACAAGCATGCTAGAGGCCATTTTTACTCCCTACCTACCTGAGCTGTCACCTTCAGTGATCTGTGGACCTGCACACCTAGAACCTTCTGTATTTCAACATTCCTAAGGGTCTGTCATCCACTATATCATTTCCATCTGTATTTGACCTTCCAAAATGCATCACCTCACATTTGTCCTGATTAAACTCCATCTGTCCATGCCTCCAACTGATCTATATCCTGCTGTATCCTCTGACAATCCTCCTCACTATCCGCAACTCCACCAATCTTTTTATCACCCACAAGCGTACTGAAGAGACCAGCGACATGTTCCTCCCTGTCAGTTATGTGGACCATGAACCGATGTCCCAGCACTGATCCCTGTGGAAGACCACTAGTCACAGCCCTCCATTCTGAGAAACACCCTTCCACCACTACCCTCTGTCTCCTGTGACTAAGCCAGTATCCACCTTGCTAGCTCACTTCGATACCATGCGACTTCAGCTTTTGTACCAGTCTGCCATGAGGGGCCTTGTCAAAGGCTGTACTGAAGTCCATGTAGACGATATCAACTACTTTACCCTCATCAATCATCTTCATCACCTCCTCAAAAAACCTGATCAAGTTAGTGAGGCACATTCTGCCCCACACAAAACCATGCTGTCTATCGCTAACCAGTCTGTTTGCTTCTAAATGTGTACAGATTTTGTCTCTGTGAATTTTTTCCAATAATTTCTCTACCACTGATATGAGACTCACAGGCCTGTAATTTCCGGGATTATCCCTGCTACCCTGCTTAAACAGTGGAACAATATTGGCTATTCTCCAGTCCTCTGGGACCTGACCTGTGGCTAAAGATGACACAAAGATGGCTGTCAGTGCTCCAGTAATTTGTTTTCTTGCCTCCCTCAGGACTCCAGGATAGATCCCATCAGGACCCGGAGATTTATCTACCTTAATATTTTTTAAGATGCGCAATATCTCCTCCATTTTGGTAGCAACTTGGCTTAGAAACTTGACAATTCCTTCCCTGAGATCATCCTCCCCAACCCTCACCTTCGTTTTGGTGAATATTGACACAGAATATTTGCTTAATACCTCATCTTCTTCTTCTGGCTCCACATACACATTCCCTCCTTTACTCTTGAATGGGCCAACCATTTCCCTGGCTATACCCTTTTTTATATAGACGTTTAAAAAGCTTTGGGATTCTCCCTAATCCTGTTCGCTAACAACTTTTCATGACCCCCTTTAGAACATAGAACAATACAGCACAGAACAGGCCCTTCGATGATGTTGACCCCCTTTAGAACATAGAACAATACAGCACAGAACAGGCCCTTCGGCCCTCGATGATGTGCCGACCTGTGAACTATTCTCAGCTTGCACCTCCCCCCGCCCCACCCCATACTATCCCATCATCATCCAAGGATTGTTTAAATCTCCCTAATGTGGCTGAGTTGACCACATCGGCAGGTAGGGCGTTTTCCATGTCCTTACCACTCTCTGAGTAAAGAACCTGCCTCTGACATCTGTCTTAAATCTATCACCCCTTAATTTGTAGTTATGTCTCTTCGTACACTCTGACATCATCATCCCAGGAAAACGACTTTAGCCCTTCTAATTCCTTGTTTAAGCTCTTTCCTACTTTCCTTATATAATTTAAGGGCTTCATCAGTGCCCATCCTCATAGACCTTATGCATGCTTCCTTTTTCTTTTTGACCAAGGTCATAACTTCCCTGGTCACCCAAGGTTCACATATCTTGCCATACCTGTCTTTCATTCTCACAGGAATGGGCCGCTTGTGAAGTCTTATCAACTGCCATTTTTAATACTCCCACCGGTCATTGGACTATTAATCCAGAGATCCCGGTAATGATCTGGGGACACAGGTTTGAATTTTGCCGTGGCAGATGGTAGAAATTGAATCCAATGCAAGTCTGGAATTAAGAGCTTGATGATGACCATGAAACCGTTGTCAATTTTCAGAAAAACTCATCTGGTTCACTGATGTCCTTGAGTGAAGGTAATCCACCTAATTTACTGTAGACCCACAGCAGTGCGGGTTATATGTAACTGCCCTCGAGGTAATTAGGAATGGACCCTAAATGCTGGCAACACTATCATCCCATGAATAAATGAAAAAGCATCAGATTACCCCTCAGTCCTTTCTGCTCCAAAAAACACCACCCAAGCCTGTCCAACCTTTCTTCATAACCTACAGCTTCCAGTCCAGGCAGCATCCTGGTGAATCTCCTCTGCACACCCTCCAGTACAAACACATGCTTCTAGTAATGCAGCAACCAGGACTACACACAGAGAATTAGCTGTGTTCTCACCAAAGTTCTATACAAGGAGAAAGTGAGGACTGCAGATGCTGGAGATCAGAGCTGAAAATGTGTTGCTGGAAAAGCGCAGCAAGTCAGGCAGCAGCAACACATTTTCAGCCTCCAGCATCTGCAGTCTCCTGCTCCTTGGATGCTGCCTGACCTGCTGCGCTTTTCCAGCAACACATTTTCAGTAAAGTTCTGTACAACTCCATCATCCTGATCAGCTGGTAAATTGGGCAGAGTGATGGCAGATGGATAAGTGTGAGGTAATGTACTTTCACAGAATCCCTACAGTGCAGATAGAGGCCATTCAGCCCATCAAATCTGTACTGACCCTCTAAACAGCATTCCGCTCAGACCCACTTCCCCCTATCCCCATAACCCTGTGTGAACAAAATGCTAAGTTCCCCTAACCTGCACATTCCTGGACACTATAGGCAATTTAGCATGGCCAATCCCCTTGAGCTGCACATTCTTTGGACTGTGGGATGAAGTTAGAGGACCCAGACAAAATCCATGCAGACCTGGGCAGAATGTCTACTGAAAGGTAGGTCCTTAGGGTGTACTGAGGATCAAAGGCACCTTGGTGTACATGTCCATAGACCCCTGAAAGTGTCAGCACAGGGAGACAGGCTGGTGCAGAAGCATATGCAACGTTTGCCTTCAGTTGCTGGTGGGTAGAATATAGCAACAGGGAAGTCTTGTTACAACTTTACAGAACATTGATTAGACCACAGATGGAATACTGCGTGTGTGTCAGGTTGCCACACTGTTAGGACCAATTCCACCACAGAACACAACAGATGGTCTCTTTCTTCATACACCGCAATTTCCCCTCCCACGTGGTCGATGATGCCCTCCAACGCATCTCATCCACTTCCTGCACCTCCACCCTCCAGCCCCACCCGTCCAACCACAACAAGGGCAGAACTCTTCTGGTCCTCACCTTCTACCCCACCCACCGCCGCATACATCGCATCATCCTCCACCATTTC
>NW_025204895.1:8558-9980 GCF_004010195.1 Chiloscyllium plagiosum | reverse complement strand
TCCAAATGAACTGATCTCGTAGTCTTTCATCTGTGTCCTTAAATTTATATTTTCCAGCTGTACATTTCAATCCTGTTACGCAATTGCCAACAAGCTGACTTGATTCCTCCCTCAGCTTTTAAAATTCATTTCCATACATCCCATCTTTTGACTTTGGCTGGAGATGTGTACTGCTTCCTTTAAAATGTTGTTTGGGTTGCTACTGTCATCTTCACCCTCTTCTAGCTGTTAAACGAATGTAGCACTTTCTGCCCTTCCTAAAAATGACACAGCTGAACTTTCCCTCTTTTAGAAGCCACTAATCATCAGTCTGCACTTTTGCTTATACTTGTCATGTGCCTCCAGGAATCGTTAGCTTCCTAGTTCATCATAGGCTGGAATTGTACATTCAACTCTCTGCCACTATTTTGGGTTGGTTATTCAATCCAATTCAGTGTCAAAATGGTTTAAAAGGTTTGGGCAATATGGCAACCCCAATGCACATTCACATAATAGTTGGTTCCTATTTCTTTGCAAACCATATAGCATACGACTACTGTGAAGAAAGAAGTCAAATTAGGTAGACTTTATCTTTTTGCGTCAATTAATTCTTATCTGATTAGAGTTTTACAGGCATTATTGGGGTTCTTAGAAATGTACTTTGACCATTTGAACTGTGAACAAGTCATAAATAGGTCCTATGAAGCCTCCTGAGCTGGCTGTAACCTTGACTTTACATACTTTCGATAACTGGCATTTTAAGTGCAGTGTGATCAAACTATTCACAAAATTGCCTTGAAAGTTGGGATAGTTTCAATAGGCTTCAAGGGTTAGGGGATTAGAGAGCCCATGGACCTAGAACAATTTCCAGAGAGCTAGGAATGGGTCATGAGCAGCAGGTAGGAAAAGCTCACTGGGTTTCGGGTGGGAGCATTAGGTCACGGACCATCGGTGTGAAGGCAGTAACACCCTCTACCTGATACTCCGGGCAAACACTAACTGCTTCATTACTATACTAACTGCACACCTTCTGTCAAATGTCAATCACTGGGAACCTGAGCAAAGAGTGGATAGCGTGTTGCTGGAAAAGCACAACAGGTCAGGCATCATCCAAGGAACAGGAAAATCGATGTTTTGGGCAAAAAGCCCTTCATCAGGCAAAGTCAGGCTGAAATATCTCAGAATGTGCTCCCCAGGCTGTTGTTCATTGTGTCTGTCAGATGTGCTCAAGACACTGAACCAAAGAAGGAAAACGTGCCATAAAGGGATGAGGAAGCATTACTTTTACCTCTCAACAAACCAGCCCCCAGGCCAATGTCAGTAATACACAGTCAGGATTAGCTTCGCTGGTACCAACACCTTAGCAGCAGCCAACACTAACCACCACCCCCCCAACACACAAACTCTGGGAGCCCCTTCCCAATCCTGGACCCCTCACATCAC
>NW_025204895.1:0-4298 GCF_004010195.1 Chiloscyllium plagiosum | reverse complement strand
AAAACTTTTAATCCAATTCTTTTCAACACTTGGTAGTTGGTTTTAAAACTGGATCCCAATGGCAGCATTTCCTTAATTTCAAAATATCTATTTATTTGCTTGTAAGTTGACGTTAAGCAGAATTTGATCTCCAGGTTTTTAGATTAGATTAGATTCCCTGCAGTATGGAAACAGGCCCTTCGGCCCAACAAGTCCACACCAACCCTCCGAAGAGTAACCCACCCAAGTCCATTACTTTCAAATCTTCCATCATGTTACACACAATGCATAGCTGTAATCTCAGCATTGGTCAAGTTTTGCAAGACTGCAACATTGAGCCTCTGACTTATTGCCTTTATAATAGTGAACTCCTTCAGAGATGCTGGCATTGGTTTTTAAAAAATACAACCAATGGTTTGCATTTAGCTGGATGTGTGATGTCTGCTATCTTCCAATGCATTCTCTGATCCAACAAATATCAGGTGGGATGTGAACGTTGCTGTTGTATCTGATTTACCTTCAAATTCAGTAATTAAAATACTGTACATGCTTTGGTTTGTTGCCCATGCCACATGCTAGCGAGGGGAGGAATAGGGATAGAGCGGAGTTGAACACGTGGCTACAAGGATGATGCAGGGAGGGAGGGATTCGGATACCTGAATAATTGGGGCTCATTCTGGGATGGGTGGGGCCTCAACAAACAGGACAATCCAGCCCTGAACTAGAGGGGTACCAATATCCTCGTAAAGGAGGGAGAGGTGTGTTTAATAGGTGTTAGTCAAGGACAGGATTACGATGGCAGAAAGGACATCTGAGGACTCATCTATTGAGATACTATGGGCTGAGGTTAGAAACAGGAAAGGAGAGGTCACTCTGTTGGGAGTTTTCTACAGTTCTCCGAATAGTTCTAGAGATTTAGAGGAAAGGATAGCTAAGATGATTCTGGATAGGAGCGAGAATAACAGGGTAGTTGTTATGGGGGCCTAAACTTTCCAAATATTGACTGGAAATACTACAGTTCAAGTACTTTAGATGGGTCAGTTTTTGTCCAATGTTTCCTGACACTCTATGTAGACAAGCCAACAAGGGGCGAGGCCACATTGTATTTGGTACAGGGTAATGAACCGAGCCAGGTGTTAGATTTAGAGGTAGGTGAGCACTTTGGTGATAGTGACCACAATTTGGTTATGTTTATTTTAGTGATGGAAAGTGATAGGTATACACCTCAGGGCAAGAGTTATAGCTGGGGGAAAGGCAATTATGATGTGATTAGGCAAGATTTAAGATGCTGGAATGGGGACAATTGAAATGTGGACCTTATTCAAGGAACAGCTACTGCGTGTCCTTGATAAGTATGTACTGGTCAGGCAGGGAGGACGTAGTAGAGCGAGGGAGTCGTGGTTTACTAAGAAAGCTGAATCTTTTGTCAAGAGGAAGAGGGAGGCTTATGTAAAGATGAAACGTGAAGAATTAGTTAGGGTGCTTGAGAGTTACAAGTTAGGCAGGAAGGACTTACAGAGAGAACTAAGAAGAGCAAGGAGGGGACATGAGAAGTTGTTGGCAGACAGAATCAAGGAAAACCCTAAAGCGTTCCATAGGTATATCAGGAAAAACAGAATGGCTAGGGTAGGATTTGGGCCAATCAAAGGTTGTAGTGGAAAGTTGTGCACGGAGATAGGGGACGGACTAAATGAATATTTTTCCTCAGTTTCACACAGGAAAAAGACAATGTTGTCGAGGAGAATACTGAGATACAGGCTACCAGACTAGATGGGATTGAGGTTCGTAAGGAGGAGCTGTTAGCAATTCTGGAAAGTGTGAAAATAGGTATGTGCCCTGGGCCAAATGGGAAGCCAGGGAGGAGATTGCAAAGTCTGTGGCTTTGATTTTTATGTCAGCATTACCTACAGGAATAATGCCAGAAGACTGGAGGATAGCAAATGTCTCCTTTTTCAAGAGAGGGAGTAGAGACCAGTGAACCTTACTTTGGTTCTGGGTAAAGTATTGGAAAGTATTATAAGAGAGGAATAATTTGATTAGGGATAGCCCATGTGGTTTTGTAAACAGTAGGTTGTGCCTCACAAACCTTATTGAGTTCTTTGAGAAGGTGACCAAACAGGTGGATGAGGGTAAAGCGATTGATGTGGTGTACATGGATTTCAGTAAGATGTTTGATAAGGTTCCCCACAGTAGGCTATTGCAGAAAATACAGAGACACGAGGTTGAGGGTGATTTAGCGGTTTAGATCAGAAATTGGCTAGCTGTAAGAAGACAGAGGATGGGGTTGATGGGAAATGTTCATCCTGGAGTTCAGTTACTAGTGGTGTACTGTAGGGAAATGTTTTGGGGCCACTGCTGCTTGTCATTTTTATCAATGCCCTGGATGAGGGTTTAGAAGGATAGGTTAGTAAATTTGCAGATGAAACTAAAGTTGTGGATAATGCAAAAGGATTTTGCAGGTTACAAAGCAGCATAGATAAGATGCAGAGCTGGGCTTACAGGTGGCAAATGGAGTTTAATGCGGAAAATTGTGAGGTGATTCACTTTGGAAGGAGTAACAGGAATACAGAGTACTGAGTTAATGATAAAATTCTTGGTAGTGTGGATGAGCAGAGAGATCTCAGTGTCCATGAGCAGAGATCCCTGAAATTTGTCATCCGGGTCAATAGGGTTGTTAAGAAGGCGTACAGTGTGTTAGCTTTTATTGGTAGAGGGATTGAGTTTTGGAGCCATGAAGTCATGTTGCAGTTGTACAAAACACTGGTGTAGCTGCACTTAAGAGTATCGTGTACAGTTTTGGTCATTGAATTATAGGAAGGATGTGGAAGCATTGGAAAGGGTGCAGAGGAAATTTACCCGGTATGGAGGAAGGTCTTATGAGGAAAGGCTAAGGGACCGGAGGCTATTTTCGTTAAAGAGAAGAAGATTAAGGGGTGACTTAATAGAGGCCTACAAGATGATCACGGGATCAGATACGGTTGTCAGTGAGAGCCTTTTTCCTCAGGTGGTGATGGCTAGCACAAGGGGACATAGCTTTAAATTAAGGGATGATATATATAGGACAGACATTAGAGATAGTTCTTTAGTCAAAGTAGTAAGGGCATGAGATGCCCAGCCTGCAACAATAGTAGACTCACCAACTTTAAGGGCATTTAAATGATCATTAGATAAACATATGGATGGTAATAGAATAGTGTAGGTTAGGTGGGCTTCAGACTGGGTTCACAGGTCAGTGCAACATCGAGGGCTGTTCTGCGCTGTGATATTCTATGAGGCAATATCTGAACCTTTCACCTTCATTGTAGTTACAGATAAGTACAGGTTTAGCAATCATGAATTTCTATTAGAACAACAGGATTGTAATAAGTTTCAAGATTTATCTGTGGTCTTTGTGAGTCATGAACAAATTGAACACAAAACATAAACTTAGTAACAGCATCAGGAAAGTAAAGGTGAATTTATTCAAAGTAGAGGATGAAACACATTGAAATGTTTTGCATACAGGAATAAATTCTCAAAGGCAACATGTGCAAAATACATAGGGTCTATTTTACTTTCATTATGGACACTTGCCTGAATTTTTAATTCTGTGCACCAGAACATTTGGAGTATTGCATACAATTCTGGTCATCCTACCATAGGAAGGATGTTATTAAACTGGAAAGAGTGCAAAAAACATTTCCAAGGAAGGAACCGAGACTGGGAGGTTTGAGTTATAACGAGTGGCTGGGACATTTTTCCTAGTGCGTAGGAGGCTGAGGGTTAACCTTAGAGTTTTATAAAGTGGCAGGAATAAGGTGAATAGCCAAGGTCTTTTCCCCAGGGTATAACAGTCCAAACTGGAGAAGATAGGTTTAAGGTGAGAGGGGAAAGATTTAAAACGGACGAGAGGGCAATCTTTCACACAGAAGGTAGTGTGTAACTGGAACAAGCTACCAGAGCAAGTGGTAGAGGTCAGTACAGTTACAACGTTTAAGAGACACGACACTTGGACAGCTACACGGATAGGAAAGATTTAGAGGGATATGGGCCAAAGGCAGAAAAATGGGACGAGTTCAGTTTACGAAACCTGGTTTACATGGACGGGTTGGGCCGAAGGGTCTGATTCTGTGCTGGATGACTCTTCGGCCGTAGCTGACTAAGTGATAACAGAGAAGTGGTCAGCGTAAGGATCTGAGTGACTGCATAGGGCTGGTTGGTGGCAGGGGATTGGGGCCAGTGTAGGGGTAGGATCAGTGCAGGTGCAGTTAGGGTGGGGGCAGTCATCAGGAGGGTGATCAGTGAAAGGATCTATTTGACAGTGTAGGGGAGACAGTGTG
>NW_025204894.1:0-9980 GCF_004010195.1 Chiloscyllium plagiosum | reverse complement strand
TGAATAAATGAGAGAAGCTGTATTCGTTGAAATGACACTTGCGGTCTGCTTCGTTGAATGAATGCACGCAGATTGTTTCGCTGAATGAATGCGTGCAGTTTAATTCACTGAATGAATTCATGTAGTTTGATTCATTGAAACAATACGTTGAACTCGTGGCACTGACTGAGTGAGTTAAGCTTAACACTATGAATGAATGAGAGACGCTCTACTCTTAAAATTATAACGTGCAGTTTGTTTCATTAAATGAATGAATTATCTATACTCATTGGATTAGCACGTTCAGTGTGTTTCATTGACTGAATGATTGCCGGTTGATTCATTGAATGAATGAATGCTATTGGATTCACTAAATAAATGAGTTACGCTTGCTTCATTGATTATATGAAAACCGTTTGATTAATTGAATGAATGATTGAAGTTTGATTTATTGACTATATGAATGCAGTTAGTTTGATTGAATGAAAGCGTGAAGTTCGAGGTTTTGTATAAATGGGAGAAGCACTTCTCGTTACATTAAAACGTGCAGTTTGTTTCATTGAATGAATGAGTTAAGCTGAACACTATGAATAAATGAGAGAAGGTCTACTCTTTGAATTAACAAGTGCAGGCTCTTCCATTGACTGAATGCTTGCAGTTTGTTTCTTTGAATGAATCCGTTAGTTTGATTGAATAAAAGCGTTAAGTTCGATTTTTTGTATAAATGAGAGAAGCTCTTCTCGTTACATTCTAACGTGCAGTTTGTTGCATTGAATGAATGAGGTAAGCTTGTCACTATGAATGAATGAGAGACGCTCTGCTCGCTAAATTATAACGTGCAGTTTGTTTCAATGAATGTTTGAGTTAAGCTTGACAGTATGAATGAATGAGAGAAGCTCTCCTCTTTGAATTAACAAGCGCAGTCACTTTCATTGAATGAATGCATGCAGTTTGTTTCTTTGAATGATTCCGTTTAGCAGGTGGCAATGAATGAATGGCAAAATCTCCAATCATTGATTTAACACATGCAGTGTGTTTCATTGAATGTAAGAGTGCAGTTTGATTCACTAAATAAAGGAGTTAATTTGTTTCGTTAAATCAGTGAATACAGTTTGATGCATTGGACCAATAATTGGAGTTATATTCAATGATTGAATGAATGCAATTTGTTAAGCTGGGGACATTGAGTAAACGACAGTTTTCACTCATCGAATTACCAATGCACAGTGATTCATTGAATGGATGAGTTAAAGTTGAACCATTAAATGAATGAGAGATGCTCTACACATTGAATGAAGGTGCAGTCTGTTATAGTGAATTAATGCATTAAGCTATTGACATTTAATCAATGGCAATGGTATGCAGTGTGTTTCGATGAATGAAAGATTGCAGTTTGAATCACGAAATAAATGAGTCATGTTGGTGTCATTATATCAATGAATAACGTTTGACTCATTGATTCAATGTTTGAAGTTCGATCCAAAGATAGCATGAATGCAGTTTCTTACATTGAATGAAAGCGTGAAGCATGAGACATTGAATAAATGAGAGAGGCTGTATTCGTTGAACTAACACTTGCGGTCTGCTTCGCTGAATGAATGCGTGCAGTTTCTTTCACTGAATGAATTCCTGTATTTTGATTCATTGAATCAATACGTTAAAGTCATGGCACTGAATGAACGAGTTAAGCTTGATACATTGAATGAATGAGAGAAGCTCTTCACATTGTGAATGGACAGGCACAGTCTGTTTCACTGAATGAATACATGCAGTTTATTTCTCTGAATGAATGTTTGATTCATTATTTCATTGAATGAAGGAATGCGGTTGGATTCACTAAATAAATGAGTTACGCTTGCTTCGTTGAATATATGAAAACTGTTTGATTCATTGAATCAATGATTGAAGTTTGATTTATTGACTATATGAATGCAGCTAGTTTGATTGAATGAAAGCGTTAAGTTCGAGGGTTTGCTTAAATGAGAGAAGCTCTTCTCGTTACATTAAAACGTGCAGTTTGTTTCATTGAATGCATGAGTTAAGCTTGACACTATGAATGAATGAGAGACGCTCTACTCTTTGAATTACCAAGTGCAGTCTCTTTCATTGAATGAATGCGTGCAGTTTGTTTCATTGAATGAATCCGTTTGGCAGGTGGCGATGAAGGAATGGCAAAAGATCCAGTCTTTGAATTAACACGTGCAGTGAGTATCGTTGATTCACAAAATAAAGGTCTTAATTTGTTTCGTTGAATCAATGATTACCGTTTGATGCATTGAATCAATTATTTGAGTTTCATTCAACTATTGAATGAATGCAGTTTGTAAACTGTTCAGCTAGAGACATTTAGTAAACTACAGAATGTTTACTCGGCTAATTAAAAATGCAGATTGTTTCATTTAATGCATGAATTATGTTTGAAACATTAAATGATTGAGAGAAGCTCTACACATTGAATTAACATGCACAGTTTGTTACATTGAATGAATGCATATAGCTGGTGGCAGTGAATGAATGGCAAAGGGCTACTCATTGAATTAACACATGCCATGTTTTTATTTGAAAGAAAGAGTGCAGTTTGCTTCACGAAATACATTAGTGAACTTTGTTTCATTGAATGAATGAATTATCTCTACTTATTGAATTAAGCACGTTCAGTGTGGTTGATTAAAAGAATGATTGCTGTTTTCATTGAATGAATAAATGCTGTTGGATTCACTACATAAATGAGTTACGTTTGCTTCATTGAATCTATGAAAACGGTTTGATTCATTGAATCAATGATTGAAGTTGGATTTATTGACTATATGAATGCAGTTAGTTTGATTGAATGAAAGCGTTAAGTTCGAGGTTTTGTATAAATGAGAGAAGCACTTCTCGTTAAATTAAAACGTGCAGTTTGTTTCATTGAATGAATGAGTTAAGCTTGACACAATGAATGAATGTGAGACGCTCTACTCGTTAAATTATAACGTGCAATTTGTTTCCTTGAATGATTGAGTTAAGCTTGACACGATGAATGAATGAGAGAAACTCTCCTCTTTGAATTAACAAGTGCAGTCCCTTTCGTTGAATGAACGCATGGAGTTTGTTTCTTTGAATGAATCCGTTTATCAGGTGGCAATGAATGAATGGCAAAATCTACAATCATTGTATTAACACATGTGTTTCATTGAATTTAAGAGTGCAGTTTGATTCACTAAATAAAGGAGTTAATTTGTTTCGTTGAATGAACGCATGCAGTTTGTTTCTTTGAATGAATCCGTTTAGCAGGTGGCAATGAATGAAAGGCAAAATCTACAATCATTGTATTAACACATGTGTTTCCTTGAATGTAAGAGTGCAGTTGGATTCACTAAATAAAGGAGTTAATTTGTTTCGTTGAATTAATGAATACAGTTTGATGCATTGAACCAATGATTGGTGTTATATTCAATGATTGAATGAGTGCAGTTTGTTAAGCTGGAGATATTGAGTAAACGACAGATGTTTACTCATTGAATTGCAAATGCAGATTGTTTCATTGAATGAATGAATTCTGTTTGAAACATTAAATGAATGAGAGAAGCTCGACACATTGAATTAACGTGCAGTCTGTTCTATTGAATGAATGCGTTTAGCTGGTGGCATTGAATGAATGGCAAAATGTCTACTCATTGAATTAACACATGCTGTGTGTTTCTTTGAAAGAAAGAGTGCAGTTTGTTTCACGAACTAAATGAGGGATCTTTGTTTCATTGAATGAATGAATGATATCTACTCATTGGATTAGCACGTGCAGTGTGTTTCATTGAATGAATGATTGCCGTTTGATTCATTGAATGAATAAATGCTGTTGGATTCACTAAATAAATGAGTTACGTTTGCTTCACTGAATCTATGAAAACCGTTTAATTCATTGAATCAATGATTGAAGTTGGATTTATTGACTATATGAATGCAGTTAGTTTGATTGAATGAAAGCGTTAAGTTCGAGGTTTTGCATAATTGAGAGAAGCTCTTCTCGATACATTAAAACGTGCAGATTGTTTCATTCAATGAATGAGTTAAGCTTAACACTATGAATGAATGAGAGACGCTCTAATCTTTGAATTAACAAGTCCAGTCTCTTTATTGAATGAATGCGTGCAGTTTGTTTCATTGAATGAATCCGTTTAGCAGGTGGCGATGAATGAATGGCAAAAGATCTAGGCATTGAATTAACACAAGCAGTGAGTATCGTTGATTCACTAAATGAAGGAGTTAATCTGTTACGTTGAATCAATGCATACCGTTTGATGCATTGACTCAATTATTTGAGTTTAATTCAACGATTGAATGAATGCAGTTTGTAAACTGTTAACCTGGAGACATTTAGTAATCGACAGAATGTTTACTCATCTAATTACAAATGCAGATTGTTTCATTGAATGAATGAATTATGTTTGAAACATGAAATGATTGAGAGAAGCTCTACACATTGAATTATCATATGCAGTCTGTTACATTGAATGAATGCGTTTAGCTAGTGGCATTGAATGAATGGCAAAAGGTCTACTCATTGAATTAACACATGCCGTGTGTTTCTTTGAAAGAAAGTGTGCAGTTTTTTTCGCGAACTAAATGAGTAGAGATTGTTTCATTGACTGAATGAATTATCTCTACTCATTGGATTAGCACGTTCAGTGTGTTTCATTGAATGAATGATTGCCGGTTGATTCATTGAATGAATGAATGCTGTTGGATTCACTAAATAAATGAGTTACGCTTGCTTCATTGATTATATGAAAACCGTTTGATTAATTGAATGAATGATTGAAGTTTGATTTATTGACTATATGAATGCAGTTAGTTTGATTGAATGAAAGCGTTAGGTTCGAGGTTTTGGAAAAATGAGAGAAGCACTTCTCGTTAAATTAAAACGTGCAGTTTGTTGCATTGAATGAATGAGTTAAGCTGAACACTATGAATGAATGAGAGATGCTCTGCTCGTTAAATTACAACGTGGAGTTTGTTTCATTGAATAATTGAGTTAAGCTTGACACGATGAATGAATGAGAGAAGCTCTACTCTTTGAATTAACAAGTGCAGTCTCTTCCATTGAATGAATGCGTGCAGTTTGTTTCTTTGAATGAATCCGTTTAGCAGGTGGCAATGAATGAATGGCAAAATCTCCAGTCTCTGAACTAACACATGCAGTGAGTTTCATTGAATGTAAGAGTGCAGTTTGATTCACTTAATAAAGGATATAATTTGTTTCATTGAATCAATGAATACCGTTTGATGTATTGAACCAATGATTCGAGTTATATTCAATGACTGAATGAATGCAATTTGTTAAGCTGTAATGCTGGGGTCATTGAGTAAACGACAGATGTTTTACTCATCGAATTGCCACTGCATATTGATTCATTGAATGGATGCGTTAAAGTTGAAACATTAAATGAATGATGGAAGCTCTGCACATTGAATGAATGTCCAGTCTGTTATATTGAATTAATGCGTTTAGCTGTTGACATTGAATCAATGGTAAAGGTATGCAGTGTGCATTGATTGGAAGATTGCAGTTTGAATCACTGAATAAATGAGTCATGTTTGTGTCATTATATCAATGAATAACGTTTGACTCATTGATTCAATATTTGAATTTGATCCAAATATACCATGAATGCAGTTTGTTACATTGAATGGAAGCGTTAAGCACGAGACATTGAATAAATGAGAGAAGCTGTATTCGTTGAATTGACACTGGCGGTCTGAACATAGAAGAATACAGCGCAGTACAGGCCCTTTGGCCCTCGATGTTGCGCCGATCCAAGCCCACCTAACCTATACTAACCCACTATCCTCCATATACCTATCCAATGCCCGCTTAAATGCCCATAAAGAGGGAGAGTCCACCACTGCTGCTGGCAGGGCATTCGATGAACTTACGTCTGCTTCGTTGAATGAATGCATGCAGATAGTTTTGCTGAATGAATGCGTGCAGTTTAATTCACTGAATGAATTCATGTAGTTTGATTCATTGAAACAATATGTTGAGCTTGTGGCACTGAATGAATGAGTTAAGCTTAACACGATGAATGAATGAGAGACGCCCTACTCTTAAAATTATAAATGTACAGTCTGTTTCATTGAATGAATGAATTATCTCTACTCATTGGATTAGCACGTTCAGTGTGTTTCATTGACTGAATGATTGCCGGTTGATTCATTGAATGAATGAATGCTATTGGATTCACTAAATAAATGAGTTACGCTTGCTTCATTGATTATATGAAAACCGTTTGTTTCATTGATTCAATGATTAAAGTTTGATTTATTGACTATATGAATGCAGTTAGTTTGATTGAGTGAAAGCGTTAAGTTCAAGGTTTTGTATAATTGAGAGAAGCTCTTCTCGTAACATTAAAACGTGCAGTTTGTTTCATTGAATGAATGAGTAAAGCTTGACACTATGAATGAATGAGAAAAGATCTACTCTTTGAATTGCCAAGTGCAGTCTCTTTCATTGAATGAATGCGAGCAGTTTGTTTTATTGAATGAATCCGTTTAGCAGGTGGCAATGAAGGAATGGCAAAAGATCTATTCATTGAATTAACACAAGCAGTGAGTATCGTTGATTCACTAAATAAAGGAGTTAATTTTTTTCGTTGATTCAATGAATAGCGTTTGATGCATTGAATCAATTATTGGAGTTTGATTCAATGTTTCAGTGAATGCAGTTTCTAAACTGTTAAGCTAGAGACATTGATTAAACGACAGAATGTTTACTCATCGAATTACAAATGCAGTTTGTTTCATTGAATGAATGAATTATGTTTGAAATATTAAGTGATTGAGAGAAGCTCTACACATTGAATTAACTGTGCAGTCTGTTGCATTGAATGAATGCGTGCAGTTTGTTTCATTGATTGAATTCGTTTAGCAGGTGGCGATGAATGAATGGCAAAAAATCAGGTCGTTGAATTAAACAAGCAGTGAGTATCGTTGATTCACTAAAAAAAGGAGTTAATTTGTTTCGTTGAATCAATGAATACCGTTTAATGCATTGAATCAATTTATGGAGTTTGATTCAATGATTGAATGAATGCAGTTGTTAAGCTAGAGATATTGAGTAATCAATAGAATGTTTACTCATTGAATTGCAAATGCAGATTGTTTCATTGAATGAATGGATTATGTTTGAAACATTAAATGAATAAGAGAAGCTCTACACATTGAAATAACGTGTGCAGTCTGTTCTATTGAATGAATGCGTTTAGCTGGTGGCATTGAATGAATGGCAAACGTCTACCCATTGAATTAACACATGCCGTGTGTTTCTTTGAAAGAAAGAGTGCAGTTTGTTTCATGAACTAAACGAGTGAACGAATGAATTAATTCAACTCATTGGATTAGCACGTCCAGTGTGTTTCATTGAATGAATGATTGCCGTTTGATTCATTGAATGAATAAATGCAGTTGGATTCACTAAATACATGAGTTACGTTTGCTTCATTGAATCTACGAAAACCGTTTGATTCGTTGAATCAATGATTGAAGTTGGATTTATTGAACAATTGAATGCGGGTAGTTTGATTGAATGAAAGCGTTATTTCAAGGTTTTGTATAAATGAGAGAAGCTCTTCTCGTTACATTCTATCGTGCAGTTTGTTTCATTGAATGAATGAGTTAACCTTAAAACTATGAATGAATGAGAGACGCTCAACTCTTTGAATTACCAAGTGCAGTCTCTTTCATTGAATGAATGCGTGCAGATTGTTTCCTTGAATGAATCCGTTTAGCAGGTGGCGATGAAGGAATGGCAAAAGATCTAGTCATTGAATTAACACTTTCAGTGAGTATCGTTGATTCACTAAATAAAGGTGTTAATTTGTTTCGTTGAATCAATCAATACAGTTTGATGAATTGAATCAATTATTTGAATTTAATTCGACGATTGAATGAATGCAGTTTGTAAACTGTTAAGTTACAGACATTTTATATACGACAGAATGTTTACTCGTCTAATTACAAATGCAGATTGTTTCATTGAATGAATGAATTATGTTTGAAACATTAAATGATTGAGAGAAGATCTACACATTGTTCTATTGAATGAATGCATTCAGCTGGTGGCATTGATTGAATGGCAAAAGGTCTACTCATTGAATTAACACATGCCGTGTGTTTCTTTGAAAGAAAGTGTGCAGTTTGTTTCACGAACTAAATGAGTAAAGTGTGTTTCATTGACTGAATGAATTATCTCTTCTCATTGGATAAGCACGTTCAGTGTGTTTCATTGAATGAATGAATGCTGTTGGTTTCATTAAATAAATAAATTACGTTTGCTTCATTGAATCTATGAAAACCGTTTGTTTCATTGAATCAATGATTGAAGTTGGATTTATTGACTATATGAATGCAGTTAGTTTGATTGAATAAAAGCGTTAAGTTCGAGGTTTTGTATAAATGAGAGAAGCTCTTCTCGTTACATTAAAACGTGCAGTTTGTTGCATTGAATTAATGAATTAAGCTTGACACTATGAATGAATGAGAGCTGCTCTCCTCGCTAAATTATAACGTGCAGTTTGTTTCAATGAATGTTTGAGTTAAGCTTGACAGTATGAATGAATAAGAGAAGCTCTCCTCTTTGAATTAACAAGTGCAGTCATTTTCATTGAATGCATGCATGCAGTTTGTTTCTTTGAATGAATCCGTTTAGCAGGTGGCAATGAATGAATGGCAAAATCTCCAATCATTGATTTAACACAGGCAGTGTGTTTCATTTAATGTAAGAGTGCAGTTTGATTCACTAAATAAAGGAGTTAATTTGTTTCGTTGAATCAATGAATACAGTTTGATGCATTGGACCAATAATTAGAGTTATATTCAATGATTGAATGGATGCAGGTTGTTAAGCTGGGAACATTGAGTAAACGTCAGATATTTCACTCATCGAATTAGCAATGCACAGTGATTCATTGAATGGATGAGTTAAAGTTGAACCATTAAATGAATGAGAGAAGCTCTACACATTGAATGAAGGTGCAGTCTGTTATATTGAATTAATGCGTTTAGCTCTTAACATTTAATCAATGGCAATGGTATGCAGTGTGTTTCGATGAATGAAAGATTACAGTTTGAATCACTAAATAAATGAGTCATGTTGGTGTCATTATATCAATAAATAACGTTTGACTCATTGATTCAATGTTTGAAGTTCGATCCAAAGATAGCATGAATGCAGTTTGTTACATTGAATGAAAGCGTGAAGCATGAGACATTGAATAAATGAGAGAAGCTGTATTCGTTGAACTAACAGTTGCGGTCTGCTTCGTTGAATGAATGCATGCAGATAGTTTCGTTGAATGAATGCGTGCAGTTTCTTTCACTGAATGAATTCCTGTAGTTTGATTCATTCAATCAATACGTTAAAGTCCTGGCACTGAATGAACGAGTTAAGCTTGATACATTAAATGAATGAGAGAAGCTCTTCACATTGTGAATGGACAGGCACAGTCTGTTTCACCGAATGAATACATGCAGTTTATGTCACTGAATGAATGTTTGATTCATTGTTTCATTGAATGAAGGAATGCGGTTGGATTCACTAAATAAATGAGTTACGCTTGCTTCGTTGAATATATGAAAACCGTTTGATTCATTGAATCAATGATTGAAGTTTGATTTATTGACTATATGAATGCAGTTAGTTTGATTGAATGAAAGCGTTAAGTTCGAGGGTTTGCACAAATGAGAGAAGCTCTTCTCGTTACATTAAAACGTGCAGTTTGTTTCATTGAATGAATGAGTTAAGCTTGACACTGTGAATGAATGAGAGAAGCTCTACTCTTTGAATTAACAAATGCAGTCTCTTTCATTGAATGAATCAGTTTATTTCATTGAATGATTCCGTTTAGCAGGTGGCGAAGAATGAATGGCAAAAGATCCAGTCTTTGAATTAACACGTGCAGTGAGTATCGTTGATTCACTAAATAAAGGAGTTAATTTGTTTCGTTGAATCAATGATTACCGTT
>NW_025204893.1:1224-9979 GCF_004010195.1 Chiloscyllium plagiosum | reverse complement strand
AAAACACCCTCTGGGTAACAATTTGCCCCCATGTATTTTTTTTTGAACATCTCGCTCTTCAAACCTAAAAAACGTGGTCCCTCCTCTTGAGACTCCCCCATCCTACGGAAAAGGCAACTACCACTAAATCGATCTATATACCTCTTTTTTTTAAAAAAAATACCCTTTTATAACATCATGTCTCAACCTCCAGGCTCCAGTGAAAAAAGACCCAGCCTATCCAGCCCTTTTTCAGAATTCAAGCCTTCCATGTCCAGCAACGTCCTGGTAAATCTCTTCTGAACCCCTGCAGCTTAATAATATCCTTCCTCTAACTGGGCGACCAGAACTGGACAGAGTATTGCAGAACACGCCTCGCCAATGTCTGCGCAATCTCAACATGACGTCCCAAATCCTCCATTCAATGGACTGAGCAATAGTCAGACATGCCATGCACTGTCTTCCCCATCCTGTGATGCAAACTTCAAGAATTATGTACCTGAACCTGGAGGTCGCTCTGCTCTAAAACACTAACCCAGGCCAGAACATTAATTGTATAAGCTCTACTCTTGTTTGTTTGACCAAGTGCATTACCTTGCATTTGTTCAGATTGAATTTCATCTACAGTTTTTCCGCCCATTCACTCATCAAGATCACTTTGTAATCTCAAAAAACCTCCTTCACTGTCCACTATGCCACCCTCCAGCCTTTCCAGCACATCACACATGGCTGTCAATGGTACAAATACCTTTGCTCGGGGCTCCACAATTTCTTCCCTAGCATCGCACAATGTCCTGTGATATACTTAATCAGGTCCTGGGGCTTTCCATACCTTTGTGTCTTAAAACCTCCAGTACCACCTCTTCTATAACATGCACTCTATTAGAGTCATAGAGATGTACAGCATGGAAACACACCCTTTGGTTCAACTCGTCCATGCTGACCAGAAGACGTAAATAAATCCAACCCATTTACCAGCATTTGGCCCATGTACCTCTAAACCCTTATTATTCATATACCCGTCAATATATCTTTTAAATGTTGTCATAGTATCAGTATCTGTTACTTTCTCTCTCAGATCATTCTATACACACATCACCGTGTGCATAAAAAACTGACCCTTCAGTCCCTTTTAAACCTTTCCCCTTTAACATTTAACCTGTGCACTCTAGTTTTGGACTCTCCAACCCCGAGAAAAGACCTTGAATGTTTACAAAATCCATACCCCTCATGTTTATATAAACCTCTGTCAGGTCACCACTCAGTCTCCGGTGCTCAGGGAAAATAGCCCCAGCTTATTCAGCAACAATCCTGGCAACATCTTGTAAATCTTTTCTGAGCACTTTCAAATTTCACAACATCCTTCCTATAGCGGGGATACTTGAATGCGGAAAACTCCAAATGTGGTCTAACATATTACTCTTGTTCCCTGAGTTCCCCAGTAGTTGTCCACAGTAGGTTCTGGAGTAAAAAATGTGTTTAAGGTCTTAGCCATATCATATGGTTCCACACATCAATTGTGTCATTGCTACTTTGTCTCGAGTTACTCTTTTGCTCAATATATTTATACAATCACTTTTGGATTCTCCTTATCATTCTCTGCCAAGGCTATTTCATGTCCCCTTTCTGCATTCCTGATTTCCACCCAAATTGTATTCCTACAGTCCCTGTGATCCTCAGAGGTTCCCTTGATCCAGCTGGTGATACCTGACATGTGCTCCCTTTTCCTTGACCAGACCCTCAGTAGACAGCCAGTGTTTGCTAATGCTGTCAGCATTGACCTGCACACAAACAGGAACATGCTGGTGGTGATCGCTCAATTTATCTCACTTTTAATATATTCTCACTTGCCAGACTTCGCTTTCCCTGCAAAGAGACTCCCCAATCACATTTTGAAAGTTCCTGGCTAATATAATCAATATTGGTCAGGCCCCATTTTGTAACTTGAACTTGTGGACCAGGCCTGTCCTTTTCCATCGCTGTTTTCAAACTAATAGAACTGTGGTCACTTTGGCAAAATGCTTTCCCACTAATACCTCAGTCCCTTTTCCTACCTTGTTTCCAAAGGGGGGTCAGATTTTGCCTCTTTCTCTTTTCAGGCCATTTACACATTGATTGGGAGTTTCTGGAACACAATTACCAAATTCCTCCCTTGTAAACACTGAACACTGGCAGTCTCAGTCTCAGTTTGGAAAATATAAAAACCCCAATCATAACAGCCCTATTATTATGATTAATATTTGAGATCTCCCGACATACTTGTTCCCCAGTCTGCCACGGATTATTCGGGGTTAGTGGAACAATCATGTCAGACTGATAACCCATTCTTATTTCTCAGTTTCATTAACATAGCTTCACTGGGTGATCCTACAGGAATATCCACTCTAAGTACTGCTGGGATGATTCATGCAATCAAAACCCACCACCACACGTCCTCTTTTTCCTCCCCTTCGATGCTTCCTGTAGTGTCTCTACCTTGAAACATTGAGTAGCCAGTCCTGCCCCTCCCTCAGCTGTGTTTCTGTCATAACTATAATATCCCAGTCCCATGTTTCAATCCATGCCCCGAGTTCATCTGTCGGGCCTCTTTCATTGAAATAAATGCAGTTTAATCATCAGTTTTTCCACATTCCCTGCGATGTTCTTGCCTGCCTTGCCTGTTGAATATTCTCTTTTTAACTTGTGCACTGGCCTCAATCTTCTTTCTGGCTTTACGGCTGTTTAAAGTCCAACACCCTGCCAGTTAAGTTTATATCCTCTCAAGCAATTCACCCAACCAGGGTATGGGTCCCCCTCCCGCTCCCAGTTCAGGTGCCTTTCCCACCCTGTCTCCCTGTGTTGACACCTTCAGGGATCTAGGCACCTGTCCACGAAGGTCCAAGTGTTCCTTAGTACTCCACAAGGTTCGCGCATTCATTATGTCTGCCCTTCACTTATCATACCTTCCACAGGGTATGACCTTACATTGAACAGAACTAAACTCCGCTCAGATTATCATCTGATCGTCATCACACTGTCGCGAGAGACCATCCCCCTCACTGTGAACAACACCCTCACCTTCCATGTCATCAGCAAACCGACTAATGATGCCTTCTGCTTTCATATCGGAGTTATTATTCCACAGAATAACCAGCAATGGTCCCTGCACATACCCCTGTGGTACACCCGCTGGTGAAAGAATTTCAAACACGAAGAAGTTTATACCCCAATTTTGTATCCAAATTACCAACTTGCCTTGAATCCCATGGGCTGTTCCCTTTTGGATCAGCCTTCCACTTGGGACCTTGTCAAAGGCCTTATTCAAGTACATGTAAACCACATAATCTGCACTGCCTTCCTCAATATTTTGAGAGACCAATTCAAAAAACACAACTGAATTCTGTGGCGGTATCTTCCTCTACCAAATCCGTGATGACGCAGCCAAGTTGACCTTTGCCTTTGTAAGTGTTGATCCATCCTCAGAATATTTTCCAATAATTTCCCTCCCTTTGCTGTCAGACTATCTGCTCTGTAATTACCTGGCCTATCCCTGGTGCCCTTCTTGAACTAAGGGAACAGATTAATTATCCTCCAGTCATTCGGCACTTCACCTGAGACCAGCCAAAGTACCCACCAGGGCCCCAGCAATATCCTCCCTTACTTCCTATAGCAGCCCAGGATATATTTCATTGGGTACTGGGGGTTTATCCACCTTTATGCATGTGAAAGCGTTTAATAGCTCCTCCTTATTGGTCGTCACAGGTTCGAGAACCACACATCCTCGAATGAAATGTCTAGCTACAATGCCTTTCCCCTGTGTGAATAAGGGCAGGAGGTATTCATTGAAGACCTCACCTACGTCCTCTGGCTACATGTACAGATTGTTCCTTTGGTTTCCAACAGGCGCAACCCTCTAACAATACTGATAAATACCTCGTGGCCTTTCCTTCACAGTATCTGCCAAGGATATTTCATGTCCATTCTTTGACCCTCAATTTGAAGGACCCCATTGCATGTTCTATACATTTGAAGGGCTTCTCCTGTTTTCATCGCAGTGTGCTTTCTTTATCAGGATCACAACATCGCTTGATCAGTATTCGCTGGAGTTACTGCCTTTGACATTCAATCATCGGGGACCATACCGGACCTGAATTCTCACCGTATGACTTTAACATACTTCCTTTTTCCGAATATGAGCCCAACTGCAGATAGTTGCTCCCAGTCTGTATTTGCCAGGTGCTGTATCATGATCGTGATAATGCCCAGTGACAGTGATTTTCTAATGATTAGGGGGCTTCCCCAAATTTGGAATCTTCACTTCTGCACTACCCTTATCTCTTTCCAAAATAACCCTGACACTTCGAGTTATGCCCACTATCCCCAAAACGCTACAGAAATCATTGTGTGTGTCATCTTGCCCAGCACCTCCAGCCCACAATGTCTGTAACTTCCAGCCCTTACCGAGGGCTCCAAACATCGGCTAGCAAGACATGATATAGATACAGTGTTGGAGGGGGAGCTGAGTACAGACACACCTAAGGCTAAATCACCACTCCGACTGTAAGTTCTGTTGTACTAAGACTCACTACTCTGCAACACTGTATCTGTGGCATGTCTTGTGGACCAGTATCTTCAATAGTTTGTAACTACTATAACAGTTCCATTCCCTATAACCTCCTCCCTTCCCGATAGTCCCTACACATATTTGAAATATACTGCATCCCAGACTACCATCCCTATCGCTGTAACTTGTTTTGTCTATACCATGCTTTATCTCTTTAAAAATCACACAACACCAGTTTATAGTCCAACAGGTATAATTGTAAGCACACTAGCTTTCGGAGCGACTCCTTCATAGTCACCTGATGAAGGAGCGTCACTCCGAAAGCTAGTGTGCTTCCAATTAAACCTGTTGGACTATAACCAGGTGTTGTGTGATTTTTAATTTTGTACACCCCAGTCCAACACCGGCATCTCTAAATCATACCTTATCTCGGTAGTCTCCTCCTCCATTAACAGGAGACAGGGTCATTCAGCACGGAAACGGTTCCTTCGATCCATCTAGTCCATGCTGAACAGAGTCCCTGAATGATTCACGTTTCCCTGCATTTGACACAAATCCCTTCAAACGTTCTCCTCTCTCTGTACCTGCCCAAATGTCTTTTACATATTGTTGTTGTTGTTGTTGTTGTACATTTCTCTACCACTTCCCCCAGAAGCTCATTGCATACCTGCACCATCCTCTGTGTGAAAAATCTTCTCCTCCGATCGCTTTTTCAGTATTTCTTTCCCATCTCACACTTATGCCTTCTAGAAGACAGAACATAGAACATGGAAGCGCGGTACAGACCCTTCGGCTCTCGATGTTGCGCCAACCTGTGGAACCAATGTGAAGTCCATCTAACCTTCTCTATTCCATTCTTATCCATATGCCTGTCCAATGACCGTTTAAATGCCCTTAAAGTTGGCGCATCTACTACTGTTGCAGACAATGCATTCCATGGCTCTACTATTCTAAGTAAAGAACCTACCTCTGGCATCTATCCCATATCTATTAATTAATATTAATATTAATTGCTACCTTAATTTCAAACTATCTCACTTCGTGCTCGGTATCGCCATCCGAGGGAAACGTCTCTCACTGTCTAACCTATGTAACCCTCTGATTATCTTATATGTCTCAATTAATTGGCCTCAAATATCTTCTCGCGAACAAAAACAGATTCTAGTCCCTCAGCCTTCCTCATAAGACCTTCCCTTCAGACTTGGTAAAATCCTAGTAACTAACCTCTGAACCTTTCCAAATCTTTCATATACGTCCTCTAATACGGTGACCTGAGCCATAGGCAATACTCCAAATGTGGACGCACCAGGGTTTTGTACAGATGCAGAATTATCTCATGGTTCCGAAATTTAATGATTGTACCAATAAAAACTCATGCGCCGAATGCCTTCTTGACAACCCTATCAACCTGCGTGGCAGCTTTCAAGGATCTATGTACATGGACAGAGAGATGTCTCTGTTCACCTACACTACCAAGAATCTTACCATATCCCAGTACTCTGTGTTTCTGTTACTTCTTCCAAAGTGAATCACCTCACACTCTCAGTCCAGTTCTGCAGATTATCTAGACTTTTCTATAACCTACAACATTCTTCGTCACTATCCACAACTCTACCGACCTGAGTGTTATCCGCAAATTTGCTAACATATCCTTCAATGCCTTTCCCAAGTCATTTATATAAATGACAAACAATAGTGGTTCCGAAACAGATCGTGGCAGTTCCAACTAGTAAGTGAACTCTAGCATGAGTATTTCCCTTCAACCACGACCCTCTGTCTTCGTTCAGCGAGCCAATTATCCAATCCTAACAGCGAAATCACCCTCAATCCCATGCCTTTGTATTGTTGGCAATAGCCTACCGTGGGGAACCTTAACAATCACCTTACTGTAATCCGTATGCGCACCAACTGCTTTACCCTCATCCTCCTCTTTGGTCACCATCTCAAAGAACTCAATATGGTTTGTGAGGCATGTCCTACCCTTTAGAAAACTGTGCTGACTCTCCCTAATCAACTTATCCATCTCGTGCTGATTATAAATTCTCGCTTTTAGAAGCCTTTCCAACACTTTACCCAGAATCGAAGTAAGGCTCACAGCTCTATAATTACCAGGGTTGTCTCTATTCCCCTTCTTGGACAAGGGGACAACATTTGCTGTCCACCAGCCTTCTGGCACTATTCCTGTACACAATGATGTCTTAAAGATCAAAGCCAAAGTCTTGGCAATCTCCTTCCTGGCTTTCCAGAGTCCAAGGATAAATCCCATCTGGCCCAGGGAACTGTTTTTTTTAAACTTTCCAGAATTGCTACCACCTTCTCCTTCTGCAGTTCAATCCCATCTAGTTATGGACTCCACGACCCTGGGGTAAAGACATTGGCTAATCACCTTACCTGTACTCCTCATGGTTTTCTAAACCTTTATAAGGTCACCCCTCAGCCACCTACGCACAATGGAAATGCGAAAGACAATAATAAAAATATTTCTGCTCATGTCCCTGCCACTACTTTGTCACAATATTCTGGGATACGCTTGTTTTGGATCTAGCACTTTCTGTACCTTTGTGTTCTAAGACCTCTACTGTAATGGGGACTCTTTACAAGTCATCACTGTTTATTCCCTTTGTTTCCTCGTCTTTGTCCACTGTACGTTCTGACATAAAATGCTCATTTAGGGTCTCGCCCATCTCCTGTGGTTCCACACATGGATGGTCACATTAATCCATGTTCGACCCCCAGTTAATCTTCTGCTGTTAATATACTTGTAGACTGTCTTTGGATTTTCCTCAGCCTGATCTGCCAACGCTTTCTATGGTCCCCTTTGGTGTTTCCTAATTTCCCTCTTAAGTGAATTACTCCACCCGCAATGTTTATGACACGTGCCCCCTTTTTCTTGACCAGAGACTGAATAACCCCAGTCATCCAGTGTTTCCTACTTGTGATCGGCATTGTCCTTCACACTAACAGGAATATGCTGGCCCTGAACTCTCATTTTATCTCCCTTTTGAATGCTTCCCACCTGCCTGACGTCCTTTACCTGTGAATACCCTCAATAATCAATTCTTAAAACCTCTTGACAGGTGGGAGATTTGCCAGTGTTATGCAGAGAGGATTTAAACTAGTTTGGCAGGGTTTTTGGACTCTGAATAAGAGAGGTACCATCGACCAGTCAAGGGAAAAATGCATCAGCCATCAAGAGCAAGTTTCCTGTCCAGAATATCCCGGGGCACAGTCAAGGGAGGGAAAAGACTTCTGGTTTAAAGGGCATTCATTTCAACGCACGAGGCCTGACTGGTAAGGCAGACAAGCTCAGGTCATGGATTAGCTCTGGAGACTGGGATATTATAGCCATAAAAAAAACATGGCTGAGAGAAGGGCTGGACTGGCAGCTCAGTGTTCCACGATACAGAAGCTACAGGCGGGACAGAAGGACAAGTAAGTGAGGAGGGGGAGCTGCCCTTGTGATAAGGGAGGATATAACAACAGTGATTAGGATACTTTTTCGACGTGATAAAATGAGGTTATATGGTGAGAAGTAGGAAACCTAAAGGGGATGGTCAGTCTGTTGGGATGGTGTTCTCGACCCCCAAATAGCCAGCCGGTACTACAGGGGCAGATGTGTAGGGAGATTGCAGGTACCTATAGAAATAGTAGGATAGTATTGGTTTGAGATTTTAACTTCCCCTCGATTGACTTGGCCACCCAGAGTGTAAAAGGCCCGTATGGAGTGGAATTTGTCAAATGTGTCCAAGAAATTTTCCTAAATCAATATGTGGAGGGCCCCACTCTACTCAGGCGGGTGCAACACTGGACCTGTCCTCAGAAAACAAGGTCAGGCAAGTGACTGAAGTGTCAGTCGGAGAGCACTTTGAGTCCAGTGAACACAACTGTCTTAGTTTTAACAAAGTTATCGAAAAAGATCAGACAGGTCCACAGATTAATGTCTTTAACTGGAGCGGGGACAGGTTTGGGGTCATGAGGCAGGATCGAGCAGGGTTCGATTGGGTGAATTAAAAATCACACAACACCAGGTTATAATCCAACAGGTTTATTTCAAAGCACTAGCTTTCCAAGCGCAGGTGATCAGCCTAAAAGATAAAACTTCCACTAAATTTGTTTGTTATTACATTCCATGACACTGCAATCCTGTTGCTATACATTCTGTGCCTTATGATTGTGCTCCACAACCACCTGATGAAGGAGCAGCGCTCTGAAACCTAGTGCCTCTAAATAAAC
>NW_025204893.1:0-1034 GCF_004010195.1 Chiloscyllium plagiosum | reverse complement strand
GAGGGATATTGAGGCTCTGTTGAAGAAAAAAGAAAACAGCATACATTGTCTTCAATGTTTCTGTATCAAAGTAACCTCTTCCAGTCCTAAAGACACGATCACTCGCTGGAGACTCGACAATCCTTTCAGGACCCTACAGCACTCCCAATCTGCGTACGCAATGAAAGCCTGTGACTCTCCCAATCCAGTTCCGACAAGACCCACTATCTGTGTGACATCCTCCTGTCGCCAGCACCCACCCTATCAATGTAAGTTTCTCCTGTATCTCCATGCATTTACTCATCTTCATAACTTTCTCCAGCTCTTACACCCCTACCTGTGTAAATGTCACCCTCCCCTACAAACCTTCCCAAAGTGACCACACTGGAAGATGTTACTTGTGCTTCCTTATCTGTGAAACTGTCTCCAACCAGAATTACTGTCCTTCTGAAAATTCCGTCAGACTCCACACCCTCCAAGTCTAAATGATCTGCAGAAGTAAACCTTCCTATATCTATAAACATCTTCAGTCACGACTACCCTCCCTATCTCTGTTTGGTCCTCCAGTCTATACAGCCCGCTTTATTTCTGTCATCTGTTCCATTCATCACCACACTCTGGGGGAAAAAGCTTCTTGCTGTCCACCCTGTCTGTACATCCCATGATTTTGTAGACCTCGATCAGGTCCCCAGTCAACCTTTGTCTTTCTAATGAAAATAATCCGAATCTATTCAAACTTTCTTCAAAGCTAGCCCCTTCCATACCAGACAACATACCGGTGAACCTCCCCTGCACCCTCTCCAATGCATCCACACCGTTTTGTTAATGTGGTGAGCAGAAATGTACGTGATATTCCAAATGTGGTCGAACCAAAGTCCAATACAACTGTAACATGACCTTCCAACTCTTTTACTCATTATCCCCTCCAGTGAAAGAAAGCATGTCGTATGCCGCCTTGACCACTTTACTGACCTGCATTGTCACCTTCAAGGAACAATTGACCTGAATATCCAGATCTCTTTGTACGTCAGATTTCCCCAGGACTTTTCCATTTA
>NW_025204892.1:8658-9977 GCF_004010195.1 Chiloscyllium plagiosum | reverse complement strand
GAATGGGGATGTGTTGGTGAATGGAGATTAATTGGTGAATTGAGATGTGTTGGTGAATGGGGATTTGTTGGTGAATGGGAATGTGTTGGTGAATGGGTTGGGTTGGTGAATGAGGATGTGTTGGTCAGTGGGGATGTGTTGGTGAATGACGGTGTGTTGGTGAATGGGGATGTTTGGTAAATGGGTTGGTTTGGTGAATGAGGATGTGTTGGTGAATGGGGATGTGTCTCTGAATGGGGATGTGTTGGTGAATGAGGATGTGTTGGTGAATGGGTTGGGTTGGTGAATGAGGATGTGTTGGTGAATGGGGATGTGTCTCTGAATGGGGACTGTTTTGGTGAATGAGGATGTGTTGGTGAATGAGGATGTGTTGGTGAATGAGGATGAGTTGCTGAATGGGGATGGATTGGTGATTGTGGATGGATTGGTGGATGGGGATGGATTGGGGAACGTGGATGTGTTGTTGAATGGGTTGGCTTGGTGAATGAGGATGTGTTGGTGAATGGGGATTTGTTGGTGAATGGGAATGTGTTGGTGAATAGGGATGGATTGGTGAATGGGGATGTGTTGGTGAATGGATTGGGTTTGTGAATGAGGATGTGTTGGTGAATGGGGATGTGTTGGTGAATGGGGATGGATCAGTGAATGGGAATGTGTTGGTGATTGGGGATGTGTTGGTGAATGGAGATGAATTGGTGAATGGGGATGTGTTGGTGAATGAGGATGTGTTGGTGAATGGGGATGTGTTGGTGAATGGGGATGTGTTGGTGAATGAGGATGTGTTGGTGAATGGCGATGTGTTGGTGAATGGGTTGGGTTGGTGAATGGGTTGGATTGGTGAATGGGGTTTTGTTGGTGAATGGGGATATGTTGGTGAATGGATTGGTGAATGGGTTGGATTGGTGAATGGGGATGGATTGGTGAATGGGGATATGTTGGTGAATTGAGATGTGTTGGTGAATGGGGATGGATTGGCACATGGGTTGGGTGGGTGAATGGGGGTGTGTTGGTGAATGGGGATGTGATGAATGGGGATAGATTGGAGAATGGGGATGTGTTGGTGAATGAGGATGTGTTGGTGAATGAGGATGTTTTGGTGAATGGGGATGTGTTGGTGATTGCGGATGTGTTGGTGAATGAGGATGTGTTGGCAAATGGGGATGTGTTGGTGATTGGGGATGGATTGGCAAATGGGGATGTGTTGGCGAATGGGGATGTGTTGGTGAATGGGAATGGATTGGTGAATGGGGATGTGTTGGTGAATGAGGATGTGTTGGTGAATGGGGATGTGTTGGTGAATGAGGATGTGTTGGTGAATG
>NW_025204892.1:2873-5720 GCF_004010195.1 Chiloscyllium plagiosum | reverse complement strand
GGATTGGTGAATGGGTCTGTGTTGGTGAATGGGGATGTGTTGGTGAATGGGGATGTGTTGGCACATTTTGTCAAGGCTTTTTGTCCTTCAGACATCAGGACGATTTTCTAGAATACTGGTGAATGAGACAGCAAGGTTTCTCTCTGTGAGAGTGTTACTTCGTTGGCAGGTGGGCTCTGAACACAGGAGGATTGGAAAATGCAGCAGTTAATTATAAGTGACAATAAACTGTCAGGTTATGTTTAAATGTGAAACTGGGCATGATGACTCTGTTCCAGGCATTGCCTGTTGCCTCTTGTTGAGTTGTAACAGGCGCAGTGACTGACTGTGTCCTTCCTGTCTGTGAGGAAGAGGTAGCTGTGTATTCATGTCTGTAGCTGCTGTCATGCCTCACATTGGCAGTCTGCTGCTATTCTGGGAGTTGTCACAACAATGAAAGATTTGAAAAAGTAACCCAAAAACCCTGAATTCACCAGACTTTCAGACCCAGGTTGACAGAGAGCACAGTCCAGATTTCTGTACTTTACTCTCAATACTGTTTATTACATGCGCAGAGAAATACATTCGAACCGTATCGAGTTAAAACTCTACTCTCCGTGTAAACTCAGCAAGCAATGGTGAAGGCAACAGAGGGATTTTGGCCTTTATTTCAAAGGGAATGAAAAAAATAAATATCCAGGCCACTACCGAAACACTCGGAACGCTTTAGCTCCCTTATCTAAGGAAAGATATACAGGTGTTGGAGGCAGTGCAGAGAAGTTTGGTAAGGACGATCCCAGGTAGGGAGGGATTATCTTGTGAGCAGAAGTTGAGTAGTTTTGGGGTGGACTGATTGGAGTTGAGAAGAATTAGAGGCGACCTTATTGAAACACATGAGGGTGTGTGACAGGGTAGGTGCACAAAGGCTGTTTCCCCCCACCCTCCCCCTTTATGGGACAGTCTGGGACTAGTGGGTGTCGTTTCAGAGTCGGAGGGGTGGGCCCACATTTAAGAATTAGTTGAGAAGGAATTACTTCCGTCAGTGGGAAATAAATTTGCAGAACTCTTCCTCACAGAGGATGTGGAGGCTGAGCCATTATGGATATCGAATGCTGAAACAGCTTTTCAGTCAGGAACGGGTGATTGGGTTAAAGGCAGGAATGTGGAGTTGCGGATTATCAGGTCAGCCAAGGGCTCATTGAATGACGGAGCAGACTTGATTAGCTGTATGTGGTGCTGGAAAAGCGCAGCAGGTCAGGCAGCATCCAAGGAGCAGGGGAATCGACGTTTCGGGCATGAGCCCTTCTTCAGGAATTCCTGAAGAAGGGCTCATGCCCGAAACGTCGATTCTCCTGCTCCTTGGATGCTGCCTGACCTGCTGCGCTTTTCCAGCAACACATTTTCAGCTCTGATCTCCAGCATCTGCAGGCCTCACTTTCTCCTAGATTAGCTGTATGGCCTACTTCAGCTCCTCTGTCTCCAGTCTGAGGGCTTTGCCTGGTGACTGTATTGGGGCCATTCATTAGTTTCTAACACTGGTTGTCCCTCGTGTCATTCCAGTGGGCATCTCCATTCCATGTCTACCCCAGTAACCTCTGCTGTGTCAGAGTACCCGTCTATTTAAACCAAAACATGACAGCTTGGTGAGTCCATGCAGTTTGGAATGATACTTGGCTCTGAAATGTGAATTGTTATCCAGCATACTGTAAAAGAGCATTTCCCTTCGTTGCCAGTCTGTGTAACTGCTTTAACCATCTCTCTGGCTTTGTGCTCTAACCGGCTTACTATCCATTTTGCTCCCTTGTCCCCAGTTCCACGTGTTCTGATCCGAATTATGAGTTCACTATGTGGTTAGCTGCTTACAAAAGATTTTTTTTTGGAAATCCATGAAATATTACCATGAGCTACTCTTCCTGTTGCATCTTTAAAGAGTTGAAGACAAGTGAATCGGGAACAATTGAGGTCATTCACTGCCTTAGGTATATTGTCAGGGGTCAATTATTCTTCAAAAATCACCTTTGATATCATAGCGTAAAGAATCCGATGATGAAATTCATGGGGTTGTTGGGTCAATTCTGTTCCCTGATATGTCAGTGGTTGGCTTCTCTCCATCTTGGCCCAGAGGTCGTATACTTTGCTGAGTAGTTTTGCAGAGACTCCAATTCCTTGGCCCCCGTTGATTGTTTTCAACGTCCACATTCTTAAGGAATTGATGACATTTTCCTAACCGATGTGCTGGCATTGAACTGCATTGCTAGTTTAGCGACAAAATGAACCCAGAACCATCTCATTTCCTTGCTCAGGGCGTGCTGGAGGACTCCAGTGAGCTGTTCGATCCCTTTCATGAGCGGAGGTACCTGGACGCGAAACGTTGGAAACCGGGTGAAGATCCTTACAAACTGTACGCCTTCAACCACAGAGAGAGTGGCAGAGTTCCCAGCAACCGGGGGATCAGGGATACTAGGCATTACAGGTAGGGCACGCTGTCTTTGTGAGGTCACCTCACACCTGGGACATTACCACCAGCACAAAACCCCGACCTCTCACCCACCCCATCCCATAGTTCATCAGCCACGTTCAAATGTACCTGCCTTCAAAGGGAACTCGAGCAAGAGAAGCAGGAGTAGGCCATTTGGCCCATCGGGTTAACCCTGCCAATCCATGGCTGATCTACAGCTTCATTTCCACTTCCCTGCGCCACTCCCTTGACAGGTCTGTAGGAGTTAGGGGCGCAGTTGGTGTGAAGGAGAATGCCCGAGTGGGACAAGGGTCAGAGTGGGTCAGGGGTCAGAGGGGGTCAGGGGCCTGAGTGGGCCAGGGGTTAGAGTGGGCCAGGGGCCCAAAGGGGAGAGTGGCCTGAGAGGGCAG
>NW_025204892.1:0-1460 GCF_004010195.1 Chiloscyllium plagiosum | reverse complement strand
ATGGGGGGATGGGGGGGGTCAGTCCTGGGGCAGTGGGTGGTGGATGGGGGGATGGGGGGTCAGTCCTGGGGCAGTGGGTGGGGGTTGGGGGGATGGGGGGTCAGTCCTGGAATTCTCTCCCTCAGGGCATTGTGGGTCAACCCACAGCAGGTGGACTGCAGCGGTTCAAGAAGGCAGCTCCCCCCCACCTTCTCAACGAGGGATAAATGCTGGGCCCGGTCAGTGTGACCCACGTCATGTGAATGAATGGGTTCCCCAGTGTAACCCAGTGAAACAGCTTCCTCTTCCCAGTGTCCTGGGAACAGTTCCCCTTGTACACACACCCTTGTTAAAGCCATGTATCCAATTCTTTACCAAGAAACGGGTAGTTCCCATGCAACATTAGGGGGTTAGACGGGCCAAACGGCCTGTTCCTCTTTGTATGTGTTCTGGAGATAATGCCACTCAGGGGATAGGGTGAAAGATGAGTTTGAACTGATGGTTGTATAGACTGAATGACACCAGGTTTGTAGTAAATTATTCATTCATTCTGGGACTATTGTGAATGCTCTCCCTCTCTGTCTCTCAGTCTCTGCTCTGTGTTGTGGTAACGCCGGTGCAGTCACTGGTCCTGCTCCATTCCTTCACCAGGGATGCACAAGCCTCTGCTTGCTAACTAACATGGAGTGGTCTGTATTTGTGTAGCCCCTCTCCCAACCTCAGGGCATCTCAGAGCACGTTGTCACAGATGAACCACTGTCCCTGTTGGTTTTGTAAGTAACGTGGCCGCTTGCTACCGCACAGCTCGATCCCAGTAATGTGTCAATGAGCAGATCATCAGTTTCTTCTCATTGTTGGTCAGGATTCCAGGTCGGAGTCTTCATCTTTCCTTTGGCAGTGTTCTGTGGCATCCTTTATATTCAGGACAGAGGACGGTGTGGAGTGGAGTTTGATTTTCCATCCCAGTAAAATGGCAGCTCAGTCCCACTGGTTGGTACAGCCTTCACTCAGCTCTCCGGACTAGACCAGGCTCCACAAGCCTCTCACTCAGAGACGAGGGGGTTACTAACTGAGTCGGAGCTGATGGCCTCAGACATTGTGAGACAGGCACTCGAACCCATTCCTGATTTATTCCGTGGAGATGTTCTGTTCAAATTTCCATTCTGTCACATTACTGTCAGAACTTCAGGAAATGATGTGGAAATGACCACGAGGAATTGAGAGCTCTGAGCTGCTCAATCTTTCAGTGTAATTGGTGCTGCACAAGTCCACAGTCATGAGTCCTTCAGAAAATGATATTCCCAGCTGCCAGTCCGTGTATCGGGGGCTGCTGTCTTCACTTCAGTCTGATAGAGACCCATCCCCTGAGCTCTGACAGCTCCCATACCCCCATGATGTGGAACATCTCACTCACACTGCTCTGGGGCTGGGGCTGGCGAGGGGAGGCTTCCTCCACTCCTTTCCACACACACGGACACACA
>NW_025204891.1:4274-9976 GCF_004010195.1 Chiloscyllium plagiosum | reverse complement strand
TCCAGCACTGCAGTCCTCACTTTCTCTACGTTCTCCCCAAGGATAGAGGTTGTAGAAAAAACATTGCCAGGGTGGGATGGAACTTTAAGAATGTTTTTCCTTGACAGCGGACCTTGTAGATGGATTCTGTAGATGTGATGTAGGCCTTTGTGATTGTCCAGTGGGTCAAGATTAGAGTGGTTCTGGAAAGGCACATCAGGTCAAGCTGCATCAAGGAACAGGAAACTCGACGTTTTGGAAAAAAGTCCTTCAGGAATTTTCCGGCTCCTTTGATGCTGCCTGACCTGCCGTGTTTTTCCAGCCCCAGTCTAATCGTGACTCTAATCTCCAGCATCTGCAATACCCACCTTCGCCTTTGTGATTGTCCAGGCTGAGTACTTCACTCTCTGTAGCCGTCTCCGATCTTGAATGACATTCACCATACCAGGTAGCGATACATCAAGACAGAATGCTCTCGATGGTGCACTGATGAAAGTTGACAAATGTCTTCATCGTCATGCCAAATATGCTCAGCTGCCTGCGAAAGAAGATATATTGTTGGGCCATTGTAATCAATGCATCCACATGAAGAGTCCAAGATAGCTTGTTGTGGATAACCACTCCCAGAAGCTTGAGACGCTCCAATCCTTCCATGTCTGTGATTTTTATGTGTAGGGGAACATGAGTAATATCCTGCCGAAAGTTAATATTGAGTTCCTTGGTTTTGCTGGCATTGAGAGCTAGGTTGTTCTCAGTGCACCGTTTTCCATGTCTTCCACTTCCCGTCTGTAGTCTGTTTCGTCGCTATCTAAGATTTGACCAACTATGGCGGCGTCATCAGCGAACCTGTAATGGCATTAGACTGGTATTTGGAGACGCAGTCATGAGTATTCAGTGAACACCTACCCCTGGGGAGCTCCAGTGTTGAGTGTTAGTTACGATGAAATATTGTCCCCTGTCTTCGCTGAGTGTGGCCCGTGGGTCAGGAAACGAAAGATTCAATTGCAGAGTGTTGGTCTCAGTCAGAGATCACTAAGCTTAGTAATCAGTCTCGTGGGGATAATAGTGTTGAAGGCTGAACTGTAGTCAATGAGTAGGATTCCTATGTATCTGTTCTTGGTGTCAAGATGTTCTTGGGAGGAGTGAAGGGTAGATAACATGGCATCTGACGTGGATCTGTTGGTCCAATTGCCAAATTGGGGTGGATCAAGAATGGTGGGGAGGCTGGAGTTGATAAATGCCATGACGAGTCTTTCAAAGCAATTCATGACCACCGACGTTAGGGCTATTTCGCAGTAGTCACTGAGATTTGCTTTGTGAGCCTTCTTAGTCACAGGGATGATTTTGGCCCTTTTGAAACAGGCAGGGACAGTGGCCTGCTGCGGGGAGGGGTGGAAGGTGTCCGAGAAGACTGCTACCAGTTCATCTGTGCATGCTTTGAGTGCACGGCCTCTTACTCTCTTGGGTCCCATCGCATTGCTTGAATTCACACGAAGGAAACTGATCTGACCTCTGATACAATAACTGTTGGGATAAGTTCGTCAGGTCTTGTTGGAATAGGTGTTAACTCTGCCGAAATTCTGCTCAAAGCGAACACAGAAGGCGTTGAGACGATCTGGGAGGGATATGTCATCGTCTGCAATCTTGCACTGTCCCCTTTTAGAACCAGTGGTATCATTCGGTTCTTGCCATAGTCGCGAGTTTTCTGTCTGAGTGTCTAGCGTGGATCGGTATTGTTTCAAACTGGCTGTCTTAATGGCTCTCCTCCTTGGATTCCTTATGTTTGAGTGGGTGTTGCGATCTGAAAGCCTGACGCCTGGTTTTTAGCAGATTTTCTATGTCCTGATTCATCCACGGTTTCCTCTTTGTGAACACCCGGATTGACTTCCTCAGTATGCATCTTTCACACAAGTGCTGAGAGTCTGTGATGGTAGTGTCATACCTCTCCAGGGCATCTGCGGACTGTTTGAACATGGAACAGCCAGCTGATTCCAGACAGCACTGCAGTTGGTCCTCTCTCTCCTCCGATCAGCACTGCACTTGTATCTGCGAGGGGATCTCCTGCTTGAGATGTTGCCTGTAAGCCAGAATTAGATGTACGGCATTGTGGTCGGAGTTCCAGAAATGAGGGCGGGAAATGGAGCGGATGCATCCTTCACAATAATGTAGCAGTGGTCTAAAATGTTTGGGCCCTTAATGGAGCAGGTAATGATCTTTTGCTGCTTCAGCAACCCACTCCTGTGGTCGGCTTGGTTGAAGTCGCCAATCACAATAAACAGGGCCTCGGGCTTTTGCCTCTCCAACGTGTTGGTAGTAGAATGAAGCACATCAAAACTTCCTAAAACTTTGTTTGTGGTGTTATGTACGCAGCAGTTAGTGTAGCAGCGATAGATTCACGTGATAGAGAGATGCAGAGGCATTTGATGGAAGGAGTTCAAGTTTTGGGGAGGAATGGCTGCCCAGGTTTGCAATGCCCATGCATCAAAAGTTGTTGATTAAAATTCAAACCCCTGTACCAAACGTTTATCTATTATGCCTAAGCAAAACTTGAATGCAATTAATAATTTGCGAAAGTAAAGTGTGATGACCAGTTAAATGGATAATTTTCAACCATTTATGGCTTGGACAGTTCTGACGAACGAACATGTCATGATTTTATTGCAGGATAGTTTTAAAATTTGTGTGTTATAGATGTTTTGAACCATAAGAACAAATTGAACTTATTTTCTCTGAAATAGACCCCTTTGTGTTCATAAACTCAACTCTGCAGTCGAATTACACTGAAGGTTTGGAGTGATTGATTGCACAATCAGTGCATCCAGAGTCTCGATTGAAATTAAGTACTCGATGTTAACCTTGTCATGTTGTTTTTTTATTGCATGCTTTCAAAGTTGAATTCCATCAAACTGATTATCTCAGATTATCACATTTCACTTCTGTATCACTCTAAGAAATGATTTGAATAGCTTCTACATATGTGTTATCATTTCCGATACTATATTAAAAACATGCCGTTTTGTGCATGAATTAAAACACATGACTAATATTGGAATGACTAAAAGAAGAAAATAAAATGATGACCGAATTAAACTTGTTTTTATTGAAGTCCAGCTGAGAAGATAATCGAACAATGTTCTGATTCGCTGTTGCTGCGATCTGAACTTTTTCTACATCTTATTGCGTGACACTTGGTAATGGGACACCGAAATTTCAAAGCCCAGCAAAGTCCATTTTCCAAGCAAGTTATTGGTGAACAATGTTAAAAATATTCTCAATTCACTTCGTTGCCTCTTTATGTCTTCTATAAGACAATAATGCTCCTGAAGTAACGTACATGATAAATACTTGCATCCGGCATTCAGTGATAAAATGTTGAAATGTGCCCTGTTGTAGAGTGGAATTGTGACAGTTCAAAATCCCCTGTTTTGTTTGGTCCGTTTAGAGAACAGGTTGCTCAGCTATAAATTACTCTAAATGTATTTTTTTTAAAATGCAGATTTAAGACCATAAATAAACACATGTAATAATATTTTTTTTAAAAAATCAGATGCGCAAATTCATTGCGTGGAAACTTCGAAACAGCTCTTAACCCACATTAAGAATACCCATGGACACAACAAGTGTGAGGACGATGTCTAACGAGAATTGGCAATTGGGAAATCCGTACCCTTCAGAACAACACTATATTGCAACATAGTGCCTTCCAATATTCTGACATCAAAAACTTTACATTTCTTGAAAGTTTCAAGTGTCCTAGTACCGTGCATTTAAAAGTAATGTGCACTGTTCTGTTTCTATTGTAGAGACATATTGTCAAATTAGCGCCAGAACATCTGCTTCAAACAGTCAGATGCTAAGCAGCTTGTGAATTCACTTTTTTAATATACAAAAGAAGAATGAATGGGCCGAAGAAGGCTTTTAGCTCTACTTTCAGACAATGAGAGGTTTTCTTCTTGTTGCTGATATAACAGCTTGAATTGTCTGCTCTTGGAATCTTAGACACGAGGCATCCTCTTCGAAGCAAAACTGCTTCTGTCAGTAATTCATTCTGATGGACTGGGCAGAGAAAGCACGTGAGAACCTTAACTGTTTTGCTAAATTGCCTTGTCAAGGACATGTTAACAACATGCTGCCTTTAATGGAACAGTTGATAATTAGTGTTTAAGTGATAAATTATCATGTGATGTATTTCAAGAGCGTTAAATCTATGCCTTCCCTTTGTGGTTTAACTGTATCATAAGAATAAAATGCGTTCTGATTAAAGCTGACGAGTGGGCCAATCGAATCACACCTGGAATACAACAGCCTTTCACTTGCGTGGAAATAAATACAAAAGTTAGTGTCTAAAATATACCCTTACGATATATCATTTTTGTTTTGATGTTGGGAGGGAGGAGCTGTTCTGATCCATAGCACGTACAAAAAATTATGTTTCATGGTGCGTTTATTTATGCAGGTAGATCGACTTGGCAGAAATTCGATAGATGAAAATGAAAGTAATTCAACATAGCCAGACATGGCCTGAAGACACGTAGTTCAGCAATCCCTCACTTCTATTTGAAAAGAAATGTATTGCCTTCAAGTATTTGGACGTTTCGAGCAGCAAGAGCGTGAGTCACTGACTTTGACACTGTGCCACGTGGTTTCGGTGCATGGTGGTAAGTCTTAGCATAACCAGGCTGAGATTGACCGTTTTGTAAATCGTTTTGCTATGGAAATTGTTATCGAACTGAACAGAACCGCTCAGGTGGATGTGAAGTATTATGCTCTAGATGTGATTCAACTGGTCAAACTACTCAACATTAAGACATGAATTAGAGTTGCCGGTGTTGACAGGGGTGGACAAAGTTAAAATTCACAAAACACCAGGGTATAATCCAATATGTTTATTTGGAAGCACGAACTTTCAGAGAGCGGCTCCTTTATCAGGTGGTTGTGGAGATTAAGATCATGCACACAGAATGTATAGTCAAATGGGTCCAGTGTCATGGAAATGTGATAATGAAAACGATCTTAGGCTAAAACTTGCATCTTTTATAATAGAATATGTTGTTGTTCTCCCATAAATCCCAGAAATTCTTTTAAATTATATTCTGAATATAGCTCAGCTTTTTAACTCGTAAGTGTGAAGTCTGTCTGTGTCCCAATGCTATGTTACACTGACAAACACAGTTAAAACATAGTTTATTTAAAGACAATATTCAATATATAAAAAAAGAAAGAGGAACTTAGTATACCTTTAGTAGAGGAAATGTCACTGTTATTTTTTTAGATTCAGTACAATTCGCTAATTAACTTTTCCACTACAGCAGCAACGTCCCAAACATAACCCTTGGCAGAAAGAAAATTTCGTACATGCAGCTCTCCAATCCAGGACGAAACAACGTCAATTAGATTTTAGAGGAAGTCAGAGCTATGAATCAATCACTGAGCCCTGCAGCTCTTCCGAAACCACAAAAACGGTCTATCTAAAATAAAAACCTAGAAAACCTCTTCTGTGAGAACTTGTCATTTCGATTCAAATAGAATGCATTCTTTCAGCATTTGCAAGAAATCTGAAATCCTCCTAAATTGTTTACTTAACCTGTCTTCAGTAGCTAGCTCCCTGTCTCTGCGTTAACAAGTTTTCTCCAAATAAACCCAAGGAAAAAACAAAAAAAATATTCAAAAGACTTTAGCCTCGATAATCTATGACGGAAGTCGGAATGAGATCTCGAATTCCA
>NW_025204891.1:0-1560 GCF_004010195.1 Chiloscyllium plagiosum | reverse complement strand
TTTTATTCCCCGCAGCGTCGTCACAACCAGGTCTCATACTTACAACGGGTCTGGCTTATACTCACTCTGCATGTTACCGGAACTGGGAGCCGTCAGTTCTTGTAGAGCGGTTGCCAACAACCCACGCTCGGCGGTTAAACGTAACCCCGGAGCAGACTCACCGAACTGGAGCTTTTCCAGCTGATATACTCTTTTCCAGATATAAACATTCATGTGAACAGCAGAGCAAGGCTAAAAAACACATTCCATTCTGGTTACATACAGATAAGAAGATTCACACGGGGAGGTGTGTAATAAGATTCACACGGGACTAAGCAACACCTCCATTCCGGTTAGATTCACACATGTATTGGGACATAATTTTTAACCGTTTCACCACATTCCACTGCTTGGCCCAATACATGTGTTACATTATGATTCACACATGTATTGGGACATAATTTTACACCACATATGAAAGGGGAAATTTTCTGTTCAGAGGAAGTTCACCAGATTGATCAATCAGATAGCAGGAATTCTTTAGTTTGAATGTGTAAAGAAAATGATTTGCATTCCCTCCAATTTTGATATTGAAAGAGTGATTGTGATTAAAATTACAACATTCTTAGCCATCTTGTAGGCACGGATGTGGTAATGTTTCCTCTCATTGGTGATTGTAGCTTCAAAACACGAGGGAGGTTAGTGCAAAACTAACATAAGAAGGATTTTTTTTCACTCAGAGGGTGAGACTTTTGAAGTTCCTGTCTACTAGAGCTGTAAATATTCAGTGATTGAGGAGGATTAAGGGGGAAATAGCTGAATTTCTGGAAAATATAGATAGTCACAGATATGGCAATGATGCTGATAGTTTGAAGCAGCTGTACAGTCATAATCTGTTCGAAGAGCAGAGTTATCTAGCAGGGTTGGAAACCTTCTCCTGTTCTTATGTTTCTGTGGCCATTGCACTAGCATGTATACAATACTGATCATGACTTGAAATTTCTTTAGTTTAAATACAATACACAATCTGGCAGTATTGAATGTGAAATGGCTGACGGTTGTTGGAAATTGATATTTTCCAAATATATTCAAACCATGACTAAATGTTTAAATATAAATCTTCTGTAAAGATTAAAGCACGGTTTTCAAATCGTTTGAATATTTGTGAAAGCCACTGGGAAAAAATGCTGAAGTAAAAAAAAAGACATAGAAATCGTGTGTTAAACTGCAACCAAAAACAATAATTAAATAATCTTATTTTGATCACCGTTTCGCCTCAGAATCTCAATGGTGCAATGATTGTAGACGTATTTTGTTTAACCTTTCTTATAAGACAATGCCATTTTTTAACATGAACAGTTTAAGAAATCATCTCTGAAACATACATATTACACATCTGTTGCATAAGTATTCCACCAGTCTTCTTATCAATGTGATATTTCTTTGCTCGAAACATTTGCCGGTTTTTATGTTTCATGCATCATGTAATAATGATAAACATTCACATTATATTGACAATTATCTGCTGCATCCATCATGTATTTTGTCCATCTCTTTGAAACACAGCATTCTGCCGTCGCT
>NW_025204890.1:7177-9976 GCF_004010195.1 Chiloscyllium plagiosum | reverse complement strand
GTGCATCTTGTCTATGGTACACACTGCTGCTACAGAGTGTCGGTGGTGGAGACAGGGGATGTTTGTGGCTGTGGTGCTGAGCAAGCTGCACTGCAAGTTTATTCCACCTAATTATGGAGAACACAACTCCTCTCCATCATCATCAATCCATTTCACAGATGGACACCCAGTGATTACATGGATCTGTTGTACCAGTCTGTTAATTGTCCCAATGACCATGAGATTGTAACCAGATTGCCCTCTTCCCTGACAATGGGCTGAGGGACATCCCGCGACTGTTGCACTTTCTCATGGACATTCCATCGGTAAAAGCTGGGAATGAGCTGATGGGACACAGACTGTGTTACAGATGGTTACACTCCGGGCAGTGTCACTCACTACACATCGATTCTGTCTGTCTTTTTGCACGTGTCTCTCTGAATATGTGTGTGCATTATCGTATGTGTTTCTGTCTCTGCGTTTCCGTCTGTGTCTACCCATCTATCTCTAACTATCAGTGTCTGTGTGAGTATGTGTGTGTCTCATTGTGTGTATTTGTGTGTGTCTCCATTTTTATGTATCTCTGTGTCTCTATCTCTGTGCAGCGGGCTCCCTGTTGTTTTGGGAATTGAATGTTTTAAAGTGGGGCTTAAACTCACCTCTATCTGTATCTCTGTCTATTTCTCTTACGTTTAAAGTGACACGATGCTTATGGTAATGTTGATGCATGTTTGTGTGTGTGTGTGTGTGTATCTGTGTGACAGATGTCAATACATATAGATACTTAGAGACACATACACAGAGATGTGCAGAGAAACATACAGCAGCACATAGAGAGACAAATACAATCATACAGGCATACACACACAAACACACAGACAGATATTGATAGAGACAGCAAAAGTGAAGACACTAACAGAATTCCTTGTTCCTAAAACTAAATGAGAAATTAATCGATATTTTAGGTATATTTGACTTTACTCGAAAGTTGTCCATAATTTTAGCTGGATGGCTGTGCCTATAACAAATTTGTGATGGAAATAAGAAAAAGTGGCTTAGTTATCAGAGTGCGAGGTTACCTTTGAAAGGTGAAAGCAATTTGAATCAATGAACCACTTTTGGCCACCCCTGAGTTTCCCAGTCTTATCAAAATGGCCGCTGATGCTGGTGAATTGGGGCGAAGTGCTGTCTTGTTCCAGGATGATGAGTTAGGAATTGTGAAACCTGGAGGATGGTGCTGTTAGAAACAATACCAGTCATGGGAAAAATACTCTCCCATAGGAAAGGGGGCTTTGGGATTACTGTTGACTCTTCAGCACTTTGAAGTCTATCCAACAAGGAACAATGACATATAAATGACACTGATTGTAATCCACTGGCCTTCTTTAAAAAGTTTCAAATAAACAATGCAAGACTGTTCCGATCGAATCTTTTGTTGTCACCATTTTATGGAAACGTCATACACATTACTGGATAACTTAATGGGAATTCAGATGGATTGTCCCAAGCGTCAGATGCTGGAATATGTAAAAGATTTAAGGAATGCTATAATTGCATAACATTGTAAGAAAGGAGAAAGAATAAATACATTGAAGTTTATTTTTAATTTTGTGCATCTTGTATTTAGCAAGGAAACGCGTTTGTGAAATGGCATTTTAGTTTTCTCAGGGCGACTGCAAAGCAAAACCATTTTTTTTAAATCTTGAGTTTAATTGGAGACGAAAATGTGAAAAGGGCAACCTTACAAACAGCCGATTACTGGAGGATTGCTGCACGGTTTGACAGCAATTCACCTGAGAGTGACCCAATGATTGAAGTCTGGTTGGAGATGAACGGAGTTATTCAAAGATGGAACTTTGGTTTGAAACAAGGAGCTGATTGATAATTGGCCACTAGTTCACCAAAGACAAAGGCTGTCTGCCTGCCAACAGTGATGTGATTGGTTCTCAGGCAGCTTAACAGCCTGGGCCCCTGAACAAGATACAGAGAAGTCTTCAGCTGCTCAGGAGCTCTCTCTGTTCTCTGCAGTGAAAGGCAGTTTAATCCTGAAGAAATCTGTTTTTTTTTGTTGTTTCAGCTGTTCCTTTGAGCTCTGCCTTTTAATAAGTGTGTTCGGGACTGTCTGTAAGTATTAACCAGTCCTTCTGCCTCTTGTAAATCAATGAGAGCCTGCAAGATGCAGTGCACAAATTTACCAAGGCTCGAAAGGAAGTACATTCAAAAGATATGACAACTAAGAAATGGAGGGGCTGGGGAAACAGATGAATGGGAAGGTTATGACATGGAGCCAGTTACCAAACTTGGTTAAGTGAAGAGTGCAGGATTGGGTATATCTAAAAGTAAGGTGTCAACCTGGTGAAGGGAAAACAAGGAAATTCTTGCATGCCAGAAACCATGAGCAGCAACAGATAGACAAGGCTAAGTGACTCCTGCACCCATGGATCAGACATAAGCTCTGCAGTCCTGCCACCTCCCATCGTGAATGATGGGGGACAATTTAATAAATCATTGCTTTCACTTGAATTTCGAGACTGAGGGTGATCTAATATATCCTTACCAAATTATGACAGGCATGGATGTAATGGATAGTCGAAGTCATTTACACAGGCGACAGGAGACATAGGTTTAAGGAGTTATCGACGAGACCAGACCCAAACGTATGGTGAGGAGCTTTGATGATATGATTTATGATTGTCACATCTACCGAGACACAGTGAAAAATATTGTTTTGTGTGATATCCAGTACAAATCATGCCTTATATAAAGAGAACGCGTTAATATAGTGTTGTGGCCATAGAACAGGTGCAGAGAAGGATGAAC
>NW_025204890.1:0-6203 GCF_004010195.1 Chiloscyllium plagiosum | reverse complement strand
AGTAGAGGCATTGATGAGCTTTCTTGGCTGTAGAGCTGACCTGGATGGACTGATTGTTGGTAATATTAATTCCTCAGAACTTGAAGCTCTCAATCACCTCCACCTCAGCACCAATGGCAGAGGCCAGGGTCTGTCCTTCAGTCCACTTCCTGAAGTCAATGACCAGTTCCTTTGTCTTGCTGACATTGAGGGAGAGATTGTTGTCTTTACACCATGCCACTAAGCTCTCTTTCCTGTACTCTGTCTCACTGTTTTTTGAGATCCTACCCACTATGGTGGTGTCATTAGGTAATCTGTAAATGGAGTTGGAGCTGAATTTGGTCATACAGTCATGAGAGGGTAAGAAATATAGAAGGGGGCTGAGTACACAGCCTTGCAGGGCACCAGTATTGCGGATTATCATAGAGGAAGTGTTCTCAACCATCCTTATTGATTCTGATCTGCAGGTCAGAAAGTTGAGGATCCAGTTGTAGAGGTGAGGAAAGAGTCCCAGGGCTCAGACTCTGTCGATGAGTCTGGTTGGCATTATGGTGATAAAGGTAGAGCTAAAGTCAATATATAGGAGTCTGACGTAGGTGTCCTTGTTATCCAGACGTTCCTGGAATGAGCGAAAGGGAGGAAGATGGTGTCTGCATGGATCTATTTCAATGGGAGGTGAATTATAGTGGACTAAGGCATTCTGGGAGGCTGGAGTTAATGCGTGCCATTCCTAACCTCTCAATGCACTTCGGCACAGTGGCACAGTGGTTAGCACTGCTGCCTCGCAGTGCCAGAGACCCGGGTTCAATTCCCGCCTCAGGCGACTGTGTGGAGTTTGCACGTTCTCCCCGTGTCTGCGTGGGTGTCCGGTTTCCTCCCACAATCCAAAGATGTGCAGGTCAGGTGAATTGGCCATGCTAAATTGCCTGTAGTGCTAGGTAAGGGGCAAATGTAGGGGTATGGGTGGGTTGCGCTTCGGTGGGTCAGTGTGGACTTGTTGGGCCGAAGGGCCTGCTTCCACACTGTAATGTAATCTAATCTAATAGATGGGTTCAGCCATGACTGTATTAAATATGGGAGCAGGCTCGAGGGGCCGAATTCCTGACTCCTACTCCTTTTTCTTGTGTTTGTTTGTTCCTTACAGCACAGAAGGAGACATGTTACTGAATGGCCCTGGCAGTCAATGAAGATTCAAATACACAAAGTACGGTAGTGTGACACTTGGTAAAAACATGCTTGTTTTCTGGATAACATGCAACTGATTCCACGCCAAAACTCTGACAGACTCCGAATAAGGCCACACACCTACAATTCAGCAAAACCTGTCATGTTACCTTTTGTGTATTCCTATCGTTTTTAATTGTTGAAGTTTGGAAAGTCAGACAGACGGCTGACATTTTTAATTATCTCAGGGCACTGACTTTAAACAGATTCTTGAATCCACGTCTTAATCAAATGAAACTTTGTAACAGAGTTCTCCATATCCTGCTTTTGCAGTTTAATTTGGAAATTAACATTTCTACAATGCAGGAATACATGAATGGAAAAGGCTTTTCATTGATTTGCCCCTCTCCTGTGCTGGCTGAATTCCAGACTCAAACTGAAGCCTTCTCTGTCCCTGCACCCAGATTAACATTGTACCATTTAGTTTAGATTGTCCCTCCTCTAACATCCAAAATACATCGGTTCACATCCCGCTTTATTTCATCTGCAGGAGGCCGAGAGATGATAATGTACAAAGTGTAAGGTGTGTTATAATCTGCAAAGCAGGGCAAATGTTTTCAGAAGTGTCAGTCAGTTAGTCATTTTAGGTTTGTCCAAAGCAGCCATTTCATGTTAACACAGCACTGACAGTGACTTTATAAACAGGGAAAGGCAAGAACGAGTGGGGACTTGGGAGTCCATTAGATTCACAGAACTATAGCTGGACAGCACGGGTTCAATGGCCAGGGAAATGACACAAGCCCAGGTTGGTGTCACTGGGATTTGGAAAGATGGAAATGATATAAGTTTTAGATTTATGACAGGAACTGCTGGGTTAGATAGAGAGAAAATATTTTAGTTGCTTCTGGAGCTCATTGTCTAGTGACCTAACAATAGACTGGAACCCTTTGGAAACTCGGGCCGTGTTCAGCGTGAGGTTAGGTTTTGTTTAAATCACCCGATACTGTCCCCATCAAACTCTCGCATAAAAAGGATCCGCATGGGATTAGGTACAGAGTGTGAATCTCTGCTGAACATGCTCCACTGCCAGTATGTCCTTCCTGAGGTGTGGGGCGCAAATTTGGACTAGTATTGTAAATGGGGCCTAACCAGAGCTTTATAAAGTCTCAGAAGCACATCGCTGCTTTTACATTCCAACCGTCTTGAGATAAATGACATTACATTTGCTTTCTTAACCACAAACTCAACCGAGAAGTCAACCTTAGAGAATCCTGGACCAGCACTTCCAGATCCCTCTGTACTTTGGCTTTAGTACTTTTCTCACCGTTTAAAAAATAGTCCATGCCTGCATTCTGTTTTCTAAAGTGCAAGACCTCACATTTGTTCACATTGAATTTCATTAGCCATTTCCTGGACCACTCTCCTGAACTGTCTTAATCTTTCTGCAGCCTCCCCACCTCCTCAGTACTACCTGCCTGTCCACCTAACTTCGTATCATCGGCAAACTTCACCAGAATGCCCCCAGTCCCTCCATCCAGATCATTAACATATAAAGTGAACAAGCGCGCGCAGATGAATGGACCAATGGGGAAGGCGAACTGACCGGGGACTCCAGGCAGCGCGAAGTATAATTGTGTCAACTTTGAACGGGAAGGCAGAACGCCTTCTCCAACGAATGCATGCCTGTTGATTCGTTGTATCAGTTAAGATTCTGTGAATAAACTGCTGTCTGCGTCTAATCATAGTTGCCAGTGTGAGTCTCTCCTTCCAAAAGAACACGCAAAGACGGGACCCTCCGGGTCCGTCTTAACAAGAAGAACCTTTTATCCCACCTCTCTGCCTTCAGCCAAACCTGAATCCATGCCAGTAACTCACCTCGAACACTATGGCCCTTCACTTTACTCAGCAGCTGCCCATGAGGCACCTTATCAAAGGCGTTTTGGAAGTCTAGATCGATAACAATCACAGAGACAACAAAAAACTGGCAGATCAATTGGAGTGTAAGGGACAGCCTTTGCACTGGCTCGGGTTCACACATAATTGTGGCTTTCAAGATCGAGACACTGTCACCGGGGCATGTGTCATTCTACTGGTGTGGTTCCTCTCAAACTGCCACACACACAGTGCACCACAATGTGCTATTTGATCTGTTCATATCAGCGAGACACTGGGAACACCATTACCTCACTCTGACTTTGTGCCAAATCTGCTCAATAGAACCCTACCTGTGTGTAATTGGCAGCTAACATTGTTCTCAATCTGGCCAGAATGCGACAGCTGTTACAGTACTGAACAAAATAATATACACATTGTATTTGTGAGGGCTGACTGCAATGGTAACCTGGCTAATGTCACCATCTACCTTTGATTAAATGAGCTCTAATTCCCGGTGATTCCCCATTTTATTTCCCTGAGTTAACCAGACGATGCTAAAAAAGGAGAATGCTAATGTCAGTGTTGGACAGATTGTGGTACAAATCCTATTTCCTCATTGGCAGCATCTGTGGGTGAGAAATCAGAGTTCGTGTTTCAGGTCCAGTGCCCCTCTTTCGGGACAGAAATGTAACCTCTGCTCCCTGAATGGGAAACCTGTGTCCTTATCTTCATCTTCTTTCAGTTCTCTTGATGTCTGCTAAATATTCCATCTGCTCTGATCTCTCTGACAGATTTGCATTTCTAGAGGTTTGCCTTTGTTCCTCCATGGTCATGTCTTGCCACCACCCACGGGATTTTGAGCGTTTATGCAGTGATTAGTTCAATAACTCTGGAAACTGGATATTTCACTGCTCTATTGAACTGAGCTCTGAACTTGGGCAGAGTTGCCATATAAATAAGGGTGTTTGTGCAGCAACTTACATTGCGCAGCATGTACCCAACATCTTCAAAGATGTCATAGTCATAATCATTTAAATTATCTGGGACATCAAGGATATATAAAACATATAGCAGCCAGAGAAGGATGAAGTTTCCGGATATGGTGAAGAGTAAAATCACTGCCTTAATTCTACTCTTCATCTCAGGGTCAACCTGCTTCCCTTCCTTACTCTGACCCCTCAGTCCCTTACGGACTTGACTTGACTTAAATAAAATGCGTGCGATTGTTAGAACATTGAGGAACACAATGAAAAAGAATGGCCCCAATGGGGTTAGAGCCACAGCAAATGAGCGGAATCCAATCCAGTGAGAGTCAGTGAAGTAGCTTCTCTTATTCCTGCAGTAAAATGGTATGTTCCTGATTATCTTTTTGGGCTCATATCTAAAATACCAAGGGACATTTTTTAAACAAAGCAGAATACTGGTTATTGAGAGAATTCCAGATGCGTTTTTCCCAGTGCAATATTTAGTTTTCAGTTTGTGGCAACAAAAGCTGACAAACCGATTGAAGGTGAATGCGACGGTGAACCAGACAGAACAGTCTATGGACGCACGGATCAGGACATTGATAACACTGCACACAGGAGTGATGTCCAGGAAACATAATGGGTAATAATAATAACAAAATTGCTTCAGTATGACCTCACTGATAATGACCAGTAGATCTGCTGCTGTCATCGCCACCAGATAGCGTGTTGTGCAGATAGTGAGGCCACACTTTCCCTGAGATAGGATCATGATAGCCACACAATTCACTGTAAGAAGGATAAAGGAAAAATGACTTAATATTAATGATCACTCTTTTCTGTATAAGTTTACAAGCAATCTGCATTGTTGTTACAACAGCAATAAAGATCAACCAGTCATCACAAAAAAAATTGTAACTCTTTTCAGTGAGCCCTTGCATTAATTTATGAGGAGGAAAACAAATCATCAGAGTGCTGAAATATCAAAACAGGGCAGCTTTAAATTAATTGTCATGAAAGTGAAAAGGTGTATTGGGGAAGGGGGGAGAAAGTTTTTTTATGATCGGTTTGAGGGTAGATGTGGTTCAACAACAAAGGGATGATGATCCTCGGCAGTGATAATCCATGCTGTTAAAATGTGATTTCCAGGTGGAGGTAAATGCTTCATATACAAGCACAATGAAAGATGAGGGAGTTGGGATTGTTGTAAATCTGGTCAAGTGCAAACCCCAACCATCTGTAAATATGATGGGGAATGACAGGCAGACCCTGTTGGTTGAACCAACATTGTGGTTGCACGGAGATAGAGGTAACAGTAACAAGATACCATTGCAAACCCCGGCAAAGCTGCACTAATTCTCCTCAGTTATCAACACATAACATCCAATAAGATAACTGTAGTAAATTAACACTGGATTCTTTACTTTCAATGTGGATACCTGCAAGCTTTTGAAAATTAATAACATGTTCATCATTCAGTTCAAAATGTACAGTCAGTTTACAAAGGCAAAATGTCGAGTTAAACTGGGTGTTGTTCAGAAGCTCGGGCGGATTTCACAGGGCACCTTTAGTAAAATAAACTGTGCAGGCATACACTCGAAATTCAGTGTTCCAGAAGATTTCTTGTGGACAGGTATCTAAATTGAAAGTAACTACAGAGAGTTGTGAACACAGGCCAGATCAGACACACCTTACCTCCATTAACTGAATGTACATTCCTTGTTGCCGCAGAAAGCCAGTCAACACCATTAAAGAGCCTCCCACCCCGGTTAAACTCTCCTTCAACCTCTTCCGTCAGTCCGGAGATACAAAAGCATAAACACAGAGAATAGCTTCGTCCCCATAGTTATTTGAATACTGAATGACCTCTCAAATTTTCAACCTAATGTTGATCTTGCTTCTTGTGCACCTTCCTTGCAGCTATAACTCTGTATCCCTCCCTCTGTTCAATCACCCGATGGCCTTTGTGTCGTTCCATGGAACATTCTCGGCACTGCAAGCAAAACAAGTTTTTTTTCTCCCCCACAATACAGAGGTAAACGTGACAATATAATAATAAATTATATCAAATCAACTCAGGGTTGAGAAAAAAAGGTAAACGGCCGAGATGCTGGAAGAGTAACCCTGTCTTTCAGCAGAGCCAGTGGAATACCTTGTGAGGCAAGACCCATTACATGGTGTCTACAGCTGAACAGTGCGAAATGAGGACAGCTTGCTCAA
>NW_025204889.1:6438-9973 GCF_004010195.1 Chiloscyllium plagiosum | reverse complement strand
AGGATTGACTGGAATGAGGGGTGATAGTTGTAAGATATTAGGAGGAAGGTATAGAGGAGACATCAGAGGTAGGTTCTTTACACAGAGAGTTGTGAATACATGGAATGCATTGCCAGCAGTGGTGGTGGAAGCAGAGTCATTAGGGACACTTAAACGCCTGCTGGATATGCACAAGGACAGCAGTGAATTGAGGGGTGCGTAGGTAAGTTTATTTTATTTTACCTTAGAATTAATCCTCGGCACAACATCGTAGGCCGAAGGGCCTGTTCTGTGTTGTACTTTTCTATGTTCTATGTTTGATTCACTTTGGAAAGAGTAACAGGAATACAGGGTACTGAGCTAATGGTAAGACTCTTGATAGTGCGGATGAGTGGAGAGATCTTGGTGTCCATGTGCATAGATCCGTAAAAGTTGCCACCCAGCTTGATAGGATTGTTATGAAGATGTACGGTCTGTTAGCTTTTATTGGTAGGAGGTTTGAGTTTTGGAGCCATGAGGTCATGTTGCAGCTGTACAAAACTCTGGTTCAGCTGCACTTGGAGTATTGCATTCAGTTCTGGCCACCACATTATAGGAAGGATGTGGAAGCGATGGAAAGGTACAGAGGAGATTTCCCAGGATGTTGCATGGTATGGGGGAAAGGTCTTGTGAGGAAATGCTGAGGGACTTAAGGCTATTTTCGTTAGAGAGAAGAAGGTTGAGAGGTGACTTAATAGAGACATACAAGATGATCAGAGGATTAGATAGGGTGGGCAGTGAGATGCTTTTTCCTTGGATGGTGTTGGCGAGCATGGGCGGGGATATAGCTTTAAATTGAGGGGTGGCAGATATAGAACAGATGTCAGAGGTAGTTTCCTCACTCAGAGAGTAGTAAGGGTGTGGAACGCACTGACTGCAGCAGTAGTAGATTTGCCAACTATACGGGTATATAAATGATCATTGAATAAACATATGGATGAAAATCGAATAATGTTGGTTAGATTGACTTCAGATTTGTTTCACAGGTCGGCGCAACATCGAGGGCCGAAGGGCCTGTAACTGTGCTGTTATATCCTATGTTCTAATATTGGACCATGCCACATGTAACTACAGGGGTAGCCCCAGCAGAGTTCCTAATGGGCAGAGGTCTCTGCTCCCAGGTTGGGTTGAATCTTCCCGACCCTGGGGAGGGACGGTGAAACAGCACCAGGAAGTGAGAGAGATGGTTTGATGTTGGGGACGACGTTTGGTGTAAGAATCGGGGAAATGGTCTCACATCGGGAAGAGACATGGTCAACGTGAGGTCAGGGCCAGTATAAGGTTCAGGTGGGTGTGATGGTCCTGAATAAGTATGTGAACAATATAAAAGCTGTGAATTCACAAACATTGCTAAACATGCCCTGCCACTCGGAACCTTTGGGAAATGCTTCTGGAACCCGTGGATTCACCTTCTCATTGATTCAGGGGCGTTGACAGAGGTGGACAAATGGAAGTGGACACCTTGCTGTCTTGACGCCGAAAGAAGAGAGAGTGAAATTCCACTGAGGCACTCCTGGTGCAAGAGTGAGCCCCCATGTGGTACACGCTGTCCGTGTTAGACACTGAGTCAGGGGAACCTCACTTGGGGAGAACAGGAAACACAATGTCACAGACAGAGCGTTCGAGCACAAGCCCAGCCCAATATCAGCTGTTACACAGAAGCTGCTGACATTTCTATCTGATGGGCTGAAGTCACAATGAGATTGTTCCCAAATCCTCAGCCTCAGTGTGGCACCATTCACTGAAGTTTGGAGTCAGCCCATATCAGGTCCTTGTGGACACACAATCATGGGGTTGTAGTTTTATTGTTCATATTCTCCAACGCAGCAAATTTTAAAAATTAAACCTGGTGGAGAAACACAATTGAATGTGTTCAATATAAAAATATAACCAGGAATAAATTGTCTTTTTAAAATCATTTCAAGTTGCACTGCCGAACGCTGGCTCCTGGTGGTCATCTTGCTTCCGTACACTGGCAGGAGCAGAGTCATTTTATTAGAAAGAATTCATCTCCATTGAAAAAGCTTTGGACTGGCTTGAATGACATCTACAAGGTAACGTTACTGGCATTGCTACTTTACATTATTTAGGGGAAACAAACTATATATTTCAAAATAGTATGAGTTTATATCTCTACAGGAGGGGACTTTCCACAGGACTGATGGATTTTCGTCAGATTTTATGAATTGGAAGATGAACCAACCCGATAACCATTGTGGTAAAGAACACTGTGTGCACTCTGTCGGTAAGTCAATGTTGCCGAGTGTCTCAGAGAAAGGCAAATAGATCCCTGGGTGAGATTCCAGCTGGACTCCGTGTGGTTGAGTTACTCCGACCGACGCTCCTATCACTCGAGTCTCACCATTCCACCGTTCACAACACAACTGAAAAAATTATATAGATTTTACTAAGATAATCAGTTGAAAAACCTTACCCATAGCAGGTTCTAAACAGCAAGATCTATTTCATCAGGTTTCTTCACAATTCATTAATTTATTACCAGTAGAAATTATTGAATGGAGTATTAATTGATTTAACATAGTAAATGATGTTGAAGTACAAAAACTTATTATGAATCGAAGACACACAGACACAGACAGACGCACAGACACTTCACTGTAATACTTGGCTTTCAAAAAATGATCCCTTCTTCTTCTTGAACTCTGTTGCTCTGATGTTCTGGCACCTGTTAAGTCACTAACCACTGATAGTTATCTCTGAAGTCAAATAATTCTACAGAGGCCAGTATCCCATCACTAAGTCACACTTTCGTTACACATGAACACTCCTTGACTGCAGTACAGCCTCATAAAGAGGCAGGTACCAAAAAGTGACAGCTTCTCTGATACTCCCTTTTTTTTCTTTTTTTCCTTTTTTTTGTGAAAGACACAAGGTTCACGCATCTTTATTCAGTTTCCAGCACCAGAAAGAGAGGAAACACCCAAGTGGCCAGGGACAAGCAGTGCCCTTCAAAGCGCCAGAGACCCAGGTTCAATTCATGCCTCAGGCGACTGACTGTGTGGAGTTTGCACATTCTCCCCATGTCTGCGTGGGTTTCCTCTGGGTACTCCGGCTTCCTCCCACAGTCCAAAGATGTGCAGGTCAGGTGAATTGGCTATGCTAAATTGCCCGTAGTGTTAGGTAGGGGGTAAATGTAGGGGTATGGTGGGTTGCGCTTCGGCGGGTCGGTGTGGACTTGTTGGGCCGAAGGGCCTTTTTCCACACTATAAGTAATCCAATCTAATCTAATCTAAACATTGAAGGGTAATGCTGTGTGATCAAACAGTGAAAGAGAGGGCAGGGGTTAAATCAAAATAGAATTGGATGGGAAAATAATACACTCCACTACTTAATATCTGTCAGCCAGGGCTCCCTGATTGGAGTAGATTTACAGCCTCAATCAGGGAACTCATTTTCTATGATGTCTACACAGCTGACCTCGTTACAATCACTGCATCCCTCGCCCACTGAATCTGAGGACATAGGCTGCACCTTTTCCTTGGAAAGCTTCCTGGGG
>NW_025204889.1:0-4850 GCF_004010195.1 Chiloscyllium plagiosum | reverse complement strand
AGACCCCTGAGTGGTACTGGTGATGTAGAACCAGTATTTGACAGCGACCTTTGCTCAGGACAATCACTCTTGCTGTATGTAATAATATGCCGTACTCTACCGTGAGCTGGGCTCTCCAGGTCAAAAAGGCTTTCAGCTCTAGTTGTGGTGGCCCTTTGGTTTTTCCCATTAATACCAGCTGTTTCAGTTTGAAAAGGACTGGATCTTTCTGTGTCCAAAGTTTGAGACAGTAGGCTGTGACTGGGAGTGTGGCCAGAAAATTTAATATCATTGCAGACTCTTCTGCAGGGAGTACCACCACTGGCGTATCTGGTCATGGGAGGCAGCTCAATGCACCCACGTTCATTACTCAGTGTCCTGGACAGTGCTTTCTCTTATAAGTATAAGCCCACCACTGAATGTGGCCCCAAGCTATGGTCTTGTCCACTCTGTCACCCAGGTAGGTCACTGGGACAGCCTGGAACACAAGTTCCCCTTCTAAGATCTCCAAAGGGCTCTGTCCAATTTCTCAAAGTGTTCCTCATTAGTATTCCCTGTCATTAGGATAAATAGTGATCTGGGTAGAAACTTGCAAAATGTTCTTCATCATCTGCTGAAAAATTGCACAGGCTGACGGTCCCCCAGATAGCAGTCTTGTATATTGTTATAGCCCTTCTGGATATTAATTGTAGTGTACCTCTGGGAATCCCCTTTCAATGCAATTGCAAGTAAACATGGCTCATGTCCAACTTTTGAAAGTGCAGCACTTCCCCCCCAACTCCCATCAGTGCTCCATGTAAACCCTCTATCGCAGGGACTGGGTATTTATTCTGCTATGGAAAGCAGTTCACTGTTAGTTTAAAATCCCAAAGAAGATGAACTGACCCATCGGCCTCAAAATTGGTATGACCAGTGCTGACCATTCTGCAAACTGGACTGGTTTGATAATTCCTTCACTTTTCAGCTTTCTGATTCCTGCTTCTACTTTTGTCCGTAAGGCAAAAGGCACAGGGCAGTCCTTGCAAAATCACAGAATTACTTCCTGGTCAATATGCAGGATGGCCTTGGCTCCTTTGATTTTCCAGGAAGGTCTAGGGACTCTTCTGGGAATTTAATTAGGACTTGACTCAGGCAACTACTTCCTAATTGAGGAATGTTAAGCCAGTCTAGGTGAATCTCTCGCAGCCAATTTTGCCCCATTAAGACTGAGCCTGAGTCTTTTACTACGACTGCTGGTAACTGAACCAGCTGCCTTTCAGAAGAGACTGGAAAAGAGGCTGGACCATTAATCTGCAAAGGGTCCACAATGTAAATTCTCAGGTAGGCTGAGCAATTTCCCAAAGTTAAGGACTAGAGTCCTGAACAAATTTTACTAAAAACTGCTTCTGCGATCATTGATGTGTTGCAGCAGTATTGATCTCCATTAGAACCGGATGACCACTTAACCAGAGGGTCATCTTGATTGGTTCTGATTTGAATGTGCTGAAAATGTGTTGCTGGAAAAGCGCAGCAGGTCAGGCCGCATCCAAGGAGCAGGAGAATCGACATTTCGGGCATGAGCCCTTCTTCAGGGGGATTCTCCTGTTCTTTGGATGCTGCCTGACCTGCTGCGCTTTTCCAGCAACACATTTTCAGCTCTGATCTCCAGCATCTCCTCTGATTTGAATGTTCCAAATTGGATGTGTGTGAACTTTCCAAGGTATGAACTCTCCTGGATACCAACCTATGAGCTATCTTACTCAATTTCTGTCAAGTAGGACTCTTTTGCTGTCTTGAGGCCCCATACTAGCAACAGCTACAATGGCTTGCTGGCCAGAATCCAGAAGATAATTTCAACTGTTGGTTGAGACTTGGCTTTGTTTTGGGGTTTTGCTGTGGGCAGACCTCGAGTCACTCTGATCAGGATATGCTCTGAGTAAAGCTATGCAATTGTCTTCACTCAAGTGGTGTTCCCTAACCTCAATTGGACTAGCAAGGCTGTCTGCTTCCCACAGAGTACCCTGAACTCATATACTCTACTTGCTGCATTTTCCAATGATAAAGTCAGTTATAGCGCCTGAGTGAAATCCAGCTGAGCTTCAGTTAGCAGGTGTTTTTGCACAGTTAGATCATTAATCCCATATGGCAGATAGTCTCGAAGCATCTCATTGAAGGTTAAACCAAATTTCCAGGCTTCTGCCAGTCATTAAAACCTCACCAAAAATCCTGACACAGATTCCACTAATTCTCAAATTGCTGAGTAAAAGTAATAGTGTGCCAGAATTCGAGGAAGCTTTTAGCACAATCACTGGTAATTGAACCAGCTGTCTTCACAATTCCTTAACACTATCAGTCAATTCTTTTAGATTAGATTATATTCCCTACAGTATGGAAACAGGCCCTTCAGCCCAACAAGTCCAGACTGACCCTCCGAAGAGTAACCCACCCATACCCATTCCCCTACCCTACATTTACTCCTGACTAATGCACCTAACAACATGGGAAATTTAGCATGGCAAATTCACCGAACCTGCACATCTTTGGATTGTGGGAGGAAACCTCCTGAAAGGTAAGGCAGGCTCCTCATCACAGAAAAATCTGTGGCTCCACAGGCTATCAGGAGAATTACATGTTGCTTTGTATCTGCCACAAAGTCATTTGTCCAGAAAAAAATAACATTCTTTCCCCAGACTGGGCCCAGTCATCAATGGTAGTCAACCAAGACAAGCATCCCAAAAAACATATGATGTAGGAAGCGCTTACCCCAACTCAGAGACGACTGTTGTGAGCAAGTTTCTTCAGCATTGTCCTTTACTCTTGGCGCCACCACCAAGTCACCCCTCAGTTACGCATGAACAGACCATTCCTATACTACTGTCTCATACAAAGTCAGGCATTCAGGCACTCAATATCCCTGCCATTCATCCTTTTCCTGTCAGCCAGGGTTCCCTAATTGGGCCAGATTAACAGTGTCGAAAAGTGTAGCGCCAGAACAGCACAGCTGGTCAGGCAGCATCTGAGGAGCAGGATGTTTTGGCATTAGCCCTTCATCAGGAATGTATGTGGGAATGGGGGCTGAGAGATAAATAGGAGGGTGGGGTGGGTCCGATGTAGCTGGGAATGCGATAGGTAGATGCAGGTGGGAGGTTATAGGTCAGAGGGAAGAGTGGAGTGGACAAGTGGAAAGGAAGATGGACAGGTAGGACAGTTCAAGAGGGCGGTGCCGAGTTTGACGTTTGGATCTGGGATGAGGTGGGGGGAGGGGAGATAAGGAAACTGGTGAAATTGATGTTGATGCCATGTGGTTGGAGGATGCCAAGGCAGACGATGAGGCCTTCTTCCACTAAGCATCAGGTAGCTTGAATTTGGTGGTGGAGGCGGCCCAGGACTTGCATGTCCTTGGCAGAGTGGGAGAGGGAGTTGACGTGGTTGGCCACAGGGCTGTGCGGTTGTTGGGTGCATATGTCCCAGAGGTGTTCCCTGAAACATTCTGTGAGGTGGTATCCTATCTCCCCAAAGCAGAGGAGACTACATCGAGAGGAATGGACACAGCAGGGATGAGGTGATTGGATGTGCAGGAAAATCTCTGCCGGAGATGGCAGGATCCTTTGTGACCTTGGATGGAGGTGAGGGGGGAGGTGAGGGCATAGGTCTTACATTCCTTGTGGTCATGATTTGGAGATGCCGGCGTTGGACTGGGGTGTACAAAGTTAAAAATCACACAACACCAGGTTATAGTCCAACAGGTTTAATTGGGAGCACACTAGATTTCGGAGCGACGCTCCTTCATCAGGTGAAAGGTTTAACAGACAATCAATGGTGTTGGGTGATTTTTAAATTTGTACACCCCTTGTGGTGGCGTTAACAGTGCCTTTCAGGAAACGTGTATCTCAGAGGTGCAGCAGGCTGACCTTGTTCCAGTCACTACATCAAGTCCTGCAAATGCAGCTTGCTCAACAAATCCAGTCCTAATGTCCCACAGTCACTCTTTCAACAGAACAAAAAGGTCTCACAGGGATTAGTGTTAGGTCCACGATTATTTAAACCATATACTAATGATTTACAGGATGAAAGGGAACCTAGTGTCACCACTTTGTGGATCACACAAAAAACGAGGTAAGCCAGGAATGTCACAATGAGTCAGTAATAGTATTGAGTCTGGTTAAATGAGTCAGCAAATTCTTGGCAGATAGTCCATAATGTGGAAAAATGGTGGTATTGCAGTTTGGCAGGAAGCCAACAGGAGATGAATATTATTTCAGTGGGTTCAGTCTGCAGACCAGTGCAGCACAGTGGAATGTTTAGAGTCCTCATGCAAAAATCCCAAAAGGCCAGCATACAAACTCCACAGATAATCACAAAGGCAAGTGGAATGCTGGCATTTCCTTTAAGGGGAATGGAGTATTGGACTGAGACAGCTTTTGAATCAGGAAAGGAATCAAGGTTTTGGGGAATAGACAGGAAAGTCAAGTTGTGGATGATCAGGTCAGTTGTGATCTCATTGAAAGGCAGAGAGGCCTTGATGGGCTGAATGGCCCACTTCTCCTTTGGCAGCTGCCTGTCCCACCCTGAACGTGGTTTTCTTTAGAAATTGCAGAGATCAGCTGGACAGCTGGTCCAGAGCAGCCTTCACTCTAACTGAAGCAGAGCAACAAGGATTCACTGAAGCTAGTCATTGTTTAAACACAGCCCGAGCAGGGGCCGACAGCAAAGTAACATTCATCACCAATCATGTGACTTACAACAAACCTTGTTCTTAATAACCTCCAATGCCCACGGTGAGCTTTCACAATCCTCTTTGAAGAAACCACTCCAGATCAGACTGTAACATGTGATCAGCCTGCTCCATCTCAGCCTGTTCCAGCCGGTGATCAGACAACTCCTGTTCCTGA
>NW_025204888.1:3870-9972 GCF_004010195.1 Chiloscyllium plagiosum | reverse complement strand
CCAGGCTAAACCCTGCCTAAGGCCTTGCTGAAGACAGAATAGACAGTGTCTACTGCTCTGTCTTCATCTATCTTGTTAATCACTTCTTCAACAAACTCAGTCAAGTTTGTGAGACACTACTTTGAACGCACAAAGCTGTGCTGACCATCCCTAATCAATCCTTGCCTTTCCAAATGCATGTAACTCCTGCCCCGCAGAATTGCTTCCAATAACATTCGCACCACTGACATCAAGCGAACGAGTGTTTAGGTCCCTGGCTTCCCCTCGCACCCTTTCTTAAATACTGGCACAACATTAGTGACCCTCCAGACTCCCAGCTCATTACCTGTAGCTGTCTTTGATAGAAATATCTCTTTAAGGGACCCTGCAATTTCTTCCCTAACCACCCCCCGCCCCCAATGTCATGGGATACACCTGATTAGTTCCGAGAGAGTTGTCTACTTTTTATGCGTTTTAAAACCTTCTTCACTTCCTGTTCGCCAATGTGGACTCTTGTGAAGACATCATTGATTATTTCCGTGACTTCCCTAGAGTTTCTCCACAGTAAGTTCTGATGTGAAATTTATGTTCAAACTGATAGCAGTGTGGTAATCTTGCCAAAGTGCTCCCCTACAGATACTTCAGCCCCTTTCCCTACTTTTTTTCCCCAAGGGGAGGTCAGGTTTGATCCCTTCCTGCAGTCACGCCATTTCCATATTGACGGAGACAGTTTTCTTGAACATACTGAACGAATTTCTCCTATCCAAGCTGTGTACATTATGGCAGTCCCAGTCCAGTTATGGAAAGTTAAAATCCCCGACCATTACAATCCTATTATTCTAAGATATCTGAGATCTCCTGATATATTTGCTGCTCTATTTCCCGTTGACTATTGGGGGCCTGTAATACAGTCATATCAAAGTGATGACTCATTCTTATTTCTCAGTTCCACTAAGAGAATTTCACTGGGCGAACCCCAGGCATATCCTCTCTAAGTGCCGCAGTGATTTCTTTTCACTAATCAAGAACTCCACTATCCCTCCACTTCTGTCCTTCCTCTAGCATCTGTCTCTGGAACATTGAGCTGCTGGTCCTGTCCGTCCCTCAGCTGTTGTTCTGCAATACCTGTGAATGTTCAGTCCCATGTTCCCATCCATGCCATGCGCTCATCTGCCTTATCTGTCAGCCTTTTACATCAAAGTAAGTGCAGTTTAATTGCTCGGTTTTCCCTTATTGTCTGCTGTCCTCTTGCCTGCCTTATCGAATGAAATGACTCTTTGAAATTCAGTCCCAACCTCAACCTTCAGACTGTAGCCTAAGACCATCCCCCTCACTGTGGAAAACACTCTCACCCTTCATGTCATCTGTAAACCTTCTGCTATCACATCCAACTCATTAATGTACATAATAAACAGCGATGGTTCCTGCACAGATCCCTGTGGTACACCCGCTGGTGAAAGGCTTCTTATCACAGAAACAACTCTTCACCAGTTTTGGATCCAATTTGCCAACTTGCCTTGGATCCCATGGGCTCTTCCCTTTTGGACCAGCTTTCCATGTGGGACCTTGTCAAAGGCAGTACTGAACCCAATGTAACCCACATCATCTCCACTGCCCTCATCAAGATTTTCAATCAAACAAAACTCAGCTGAATTCATCAGACAGGATCTTCCTCTACCAAATCCGTGCTGACTATCCCTAATTGCTTCCTGCCTTTCCAGTTATTGATTCAAATTGTCCCTCAGAATTGTTCCCAATAATTTCCCTCCCCCTGCTGTCAGACTATCTGCTCTGTCATTACCTGGCCTATCCTTTGGGTCCAGTGACCACAACTGTCTTCGTTTTAACATTGTTATGGAAAAAGATCAGTCAGGTCCACAGATTAAGGTGTGAAACTGGAGCAGGGCCAGATTTGGGGCCATAAAGCAGGATCGAGCAGAGGTCGATTGGGTGAATTAAAAATCGCACAACACCAGGTTATAGTCCAACAGATTTATTTTGAAGCACTAGCTTTCGAAGCGCAGGTGATCATCCTAAAAGATGAAAGGCTTAAACTAAATGTGTTTGAAATTACATTCCATGACAGTGCTTTCATGTTGCTATAAATTCTGAGCCTTATGATTGTGCTTCGCACCACCTGATGAAGTAGCGTTCCGAAGCCTAGTGCCTCCAGATAAACCTGCTGGACTGTAAGCTGGTGCTGTGTGATTTTTAACTTTGTACACCCCAGTCCAACACCGGTTTCTCCACGTTATGACTACCATCAATCGGGCGAGTCTGTTTGAATGAAAATGAAGGACTGGCAAACGGGAGGCTTTTAAAAGTGTGATCTCAAGAATCCAGGGCCAGTATGTCCCTGTTAGAGTGAAGGGAAATTCTGGCAGGTTCAGGAGTCCCTGGCAGATGAGGGATATTGAGGCTCTGTTCAGGAAAAAGAAAACAGCATACATAGAGTTTAAGCTATTCATATCTTCTTCCACTCTCAATTTCAGGTCCTGCAGCACTCCTGATCTGTAGAACTCACTGCAATGCCTGTGAATATCTGATCCTGTTCCGAAAAGACTCACTATCTGTGTAACATCCTCCCTTGCCTATCACCCATCCTGTCAATGTCAGGTCTTCCAGTCTGTCCTTCATCTACTCATCTCCATAACCTTCTCCATCTCTTACAACCCTATCTGTGTAAATGTCACCTTCACCTACAAATTTTCCCACTTTGACCAAACTGCAGGAAGTTACTAATGCTCCCTTATCTGTGAAACTGTCTAGAACCAAAATGGATGTCCTTATCTCCCGGTAAAATTGTCAGACACCACACCCTCTATACCTAAATAACCTGCAGAAACTAAGCCTTTCAATAACTATAAACATCTTCAGTCACGACTGCCCTCCACATATCTGTTTGTTCTTCTAATCTATAAAACCGTCTAGATTTCTGTAATCTGCTCCATTCACCTAAAACACTCCTGTCTGAGCAAACCACCCCATCCTACCAACATCTTTATGCCTGTAACTGCTGCATCCCTCCCCACCTCCCCATCTCCATGAACTCCTGTCGACCCTACAGCTCTCCACATTTCTGTAACACCCTGTGGCTCTCTGGTCCTCGCTCCCTGTGAAACCACCTCCAGTCCCCACACCCCTCCCAGTCTGGATCGCCTGCTCCAGGTCAGACCATTGCTGTCTCTGATACCTCCTGACAATCCTAGCAACCCTTCATATTTGTGTCTCTTCATTCAGATCCCATCTCTCCAGCTTTCTGAAACCTCTTTGTGCCATTGTGAGCCTCCCTATTTAGAATAGAGAGCAATACAGCACAGTGCAGGCCCTTCGGCCCTCGACGTTGCACTGACTTTTTATCCTACTCTCAGATTAAACTAAACTACAGACCCTACATTTTACTATCATCCATGTGCCTATCTAAGTGTTGATTCAATGTCCCTAATGTATTGGACTCCACTACAAATGTTGGCAGTGCATTCCATGCATCTGCCACTCTGTGTGTAAAAAAAACCCTCTCACATTTCCCGTAAAACTTTCTCCAATCACCTTCCATTTATGTCCCCTCATTATGGCCATTTTTGCAATGGGACAAGTATCTAGTTATCCTCTCTATCGAGGCCTCAAATCATCTCGTTCACTTCTATCACTCCACTGCTGATAAATCTCCTCTGTACCTTCTCTAAAGCTTCCACGTCTTTCTGATAATGAGGCAACCAGAACTGAACACAATATACCAAATGTTCTCTAACCAGATAGAGCTGCAGCATAACTTCATGGAACTTAATCTCAATCCCCCTGCTAATGAAAGCCAACACACCAAACACCTTCTGAACAAGGCAATCAACTTGAGTGATAACATTGAGGGATCTATGGACATGGACTTCAAGATTCTTCTGTTCCTCCACACTGTCAAGAATCCTGCCTTTCACCCTGTAAAGGTTGTCTGTGGAATCCTGCAATCTTAAACCCTCCCTATCTTGGTAACTTCCTCTGATCCCTACAACTCTCGCAAACAGTGAAACCTCTTCATGTCCCGACAATCCTCCTTCGCACTGTAACCTCCTTTATTAGCATCAACCCTCAAAAGTCCTGAAGCCTCTTTTTTTTAACCACAGCAGTATTTCTAATATCTGCAACACCGTCCCATCCTGATATCATTCCCTGTCTCTGTAACCCCCATCATCCTCCAGTCCCCTCTGGGGAACATTGCAGAGGAAGGAAGGGTTGTAGAGTCCGGGTCATGTTACAGAAGTAGGAAGGGCTGCAGAACCTGGAGGATGGTACAAATGTATGAAGGGACGTGGATCCTGCAGGAGGCTAGAGGGAGCGGGATTCATAGAACCTGCAGAATGGGACCGAGAATGGGTTGTGGATCCTGAAGGATATTACAGTTTGAATGACTGACAGTTTTTGATCGGACAATTGGGCAGATCTCGCTGTCCTATTTATGCAGATATTTACCATAATGGCTGTGCCCAGCTTCAGATTCCCAGGCTGGGAGATGTGAGCTCAGATGCGAATCTATTTGCCCATTCTGTCTGTGTGCCTGACACTGACCAGGTGCTGCTCAGGTAGAAAGCACTCTCCGTGTTTATCTACGTGAGTGACCAGAGATCACCACATCCAAGCCTTTGTTTGGAATGGTCTTTATTTTTTTTTTCATTATTTTCAAGTGGCAATTCCACGAGATACAGTAATTGGGGAGTTTCCATTTTGAGAGAATGAAACCTTTACCATTGGAAATTGGTATTCCTGTAAGGGTGAAAGGAAAGGCTGGTAAGGTGTAGGGAATGCCGGATGATTAGAAAATTTGAGGTTTGAGTTCAGAAAAAGAAGTAAGCATATGTCAGGTATACAAGGAGATCTCCCGACATATTTGTTCCTCAGTCGGCCACAGGTTATTCAGGGTCCGTACACGTGTATCAAAGTGATGACCCATTCGTATTTCACAGTTCCACTAACACAGTAGCCCATCCCATAGGAATGTCCTCTCTTAGTACTGCTGTGATGTTTCATGCAATCAAAACCCACCACCACGCGTCCTACCTCTCTTGCCAACCCTTCTATGCTTCCTGTAGTCTCTCTACCTTGAAACAATGAGTTGTTGGTCCTGTCCCTCCCTCAGCAGTGTTTCTGTAATGATTAGATTAGATTAGTTTACTTACAGTGTGAAAACAGCCTCTTTTGTCCAAAAAGTCAACACTGACTCTCTGAAGAGCAACCCACCCAGACCCATTCCTCTACATTTACATCTTCACCTAACACTACGGGCAATTTAGCATGGCCAATTCACCTAACCTGCGCATCTTTGGACTGTGGGAGGAAACCACAGCACCCGGTGGAAACCCATGCAGACACGGGGAGAATGTGCATATTGAGCACAGATAGTACCACAATGATAACTATAATCTTCCAGTCCCATATTCCCATCCATCCCCGCGTTCATCTTCCTTAGCTGTCAGGCCCCTTGCATTGAAATAAATGCAGGTTAATCATCAGTTGTTCCCTATTCCCTGCTATGTTCTTGTCTGCCTTGTCTGTTGAAATTGCTCTCTTTACCTTGTGTACCAGCCTCAATCTTCTTTCTGTCTTTATGACAGTTTAAGGTCCACACCCCTGCCAGACTAGTTTATACACTCTCAAGCCGCTCCAGTAATTTGCCCCACCAGAATGTTGGTTCTCATCCCACCCCCAGGTCAGGTCCATTCTCCACCCTGTCTCCCTGTGCTGATACCTTCAGGGATCTATGGACTTGTCCACCAAACTCCCTGTGTTCCTCAGTACTCCACAAGGACCTACCGTTCATTATGTCTGTCCGTCGCTTATCATTCCTCCCACAGGGTATTATCTCACTTCGATCGCTACTAAACCCTGCTCAAATTATCATCTGAAAGTCATTGAACTGTAGACTGAGATCAACCGTCGCACTGTGGGCAACACCTCACCTTTCATGTCATTTGCGAGCCGACTACTGGTTCATTCTGCTTTCACATCCGAGTTGTTAATGCCCATTATAAACATCAATGGTTCCTGCACAGATCCCTGTGGTACACCCACTGGTGAAGGAATTTCAAACACGAAGCAGTCTGTCCACCAATTGTGGATCCAATTTACCAACTT
>NW_025204888.1:0-2627 GCF_004010195.1 Chiloscyllium plagiosum | reverse complement strand
TATTCCCTCGTCAGGAACACACTGGCCCTGAATTCTCACTGTATCACTTTAACATACTCCCACTTTCCAAATATGGACAAACTGCAGATAGTCTTCTCAGTATATGTTTGCCAGATCCTCTCTAATGATCGCAATACTGATAAGAGACTCAGTTGTGAGGGGGACAGACAGGAGACTGTGTAGCTGCAGAAGGGACCCCAGGTGGTGTGCTGCCTCCTGGGAACCAGGGTCAAGGATGTATCTGAGCGGTTACTGAACATTCTGAAGGGGAGGCTGAATAGCGAGCGGTCATTGTGCACATCGGTCCACATGACAGAGGTAGACAATGGGATGGGGTCCTGTGAAATGAGTATCAGGAGTTAGGTCAGAAGTTAAAAAGCAGGACCTCGAGGGAAGCGATCTCCAGATTGCTCCCAGTGCCACCTGCCCCAGTGAGGATAGAAATAGAAAGATAGGCCAGATAAATGTGTGGCTGAGGAGCTGGGGGGGGGAGGGGGCGGGTTTGGGGGTAAGGTTTGGATCATTGCGATTTCTTTTGATGTAGAGGTGACCTATACAAGATGACGGGTTTGACTTGAACCAGAGGGACGCCAGTATCCCGGCGTGGAGATTTGTTAGTGTTACTCGGGGAGGGTTTAAAACGTTTTGGCAGGGACTCTCAATAAGGGAGGGCCTATCGACCAGTCAGCGGAAAAATGCATCAGCCATCGAGAACAAGTTTGCTATTCAGGATATCCAGGGGCACAGTCAAGGGAGGGAAAAGACGTCTGGTTTAACATGCATTTATTTCAATGCACGAGGCCTGACTGGTAAGGAAGACGAGCTCAGAGCATGGATTTGCTTTGGGAACTGGGATATTATTACTATAACAGAAACATGGCTGAGAGAAGGGCAGGACTGGCAGCTCAGTGTTTCAGGATACAGAAGCTACAGGTGTGTCAGAAGGACAAGTAAGTGAGGAGGGGAGCTGCCCATTTGATGAGGGAGGTCAGAACAACAGCGCATCAAGAGTATACTCTTTAAGAGTCATATGTTGAGATGTTAGAAACAAAAAGGGGATGGGCACTCTGTTGTGACAGTGTTTAAGATTCCCAAATAGCCAGCGGACACTAGAGGAGCAGATGTGTAGAGAGATTGCAGGTACCTAACGAAATAATAATGTAGTATTGGTTGGAGATTTTAACTTCCCCTGGACGGACTGGGCCATCCCACAGACTAAAAGGCGAGTAAGGAGTGCAATTTGTCAAATGTATCCAAGAAATTTTCTTAAATCAAGATGTAACTCGAACAAGACCTAACTCTACTCAGGCGGGTGCAACACTGGACCTCCCCTCAGACAACGTGGTCAGGCAAGTGACTGAATAGTCAGTCAGAGAGCACTTTGGGTCCAGTGACCACAACTGTCCTGGTTTTAATATAGTTATGAAAAAAAATCAAACAGGTGCACAGATTAAGCTGTGAAACTGGAGCAGTGCCAATTTTGGGGCTATTTGGCAGAATCGAGCAGAGGTTGATTGGGTGAATTAAAAATCGCACAACAGCAGGTTTAAATCCAACAGGTTTATTTCGAAGCACCAGCTTTCGAAGCTCAGGTGATCATCCTAAAAGGTGAAAGGCTGAAACTAAATGTGTTTGGTATTACATTCCATGACACTGCAATCCTGTTTCTATAAGTTCTGTGCCTTATGATTGTCCTCCACAACCACCTGATGAACACACAGCGCTCTGAAACCTCGTGCCTCCGAATAAACCTGCTGGACTGGAAGCTGGTGTTGTGTGATTTTAAACATTGTCCACCCCAGTCCAACAACGTCTCCTCCACATCATGATTACAATCGATTGGGTGAGTCTGTTTGAAGGAAAAGGAATGATTGACAAATGGGAGGCTTTTAAAAGTATGATCTCAGGAATCCAAGGCCAGTATGTTTGAGTGAAGGGAAAATCTGGCAGTTTCAGAGATCCCTGGCTGATGAGAGATCTTGAGGTTCTGTTCAGGAAAAAGAAAACAGCGTACATTGACTTTAAGCTATTTGTATCTTTTTCCAGTCCGAAATTTACAATCAATCTGTGGAGGCCGTACAATCCTCTCAGGTCCGTGCAGCACTCCTGATCTGTCGAACTCACTCCAATGCCTGTGACTATCTGATCCACTTCCGAAAAGACTCACTATATGTGTAACATCCTCCCGTGGCTATCTCCCTTCCTGTCAATGCAAGCTGTTCCAGTCTCTCCATCTGTCCACTCATCTCCACAACCTTCTCCAGCTGTTACACCCCTATCTGTGGAAACGTCACCCTCCCCGACAACCATTCCCAATTTGACAAAACTGCAGGAGGTTACTAATGCTCCCTTATCCGTGAAACTGTCTCTAACCACAATTACTGTCCTTTCCTCCTGGCAAAAATGTCCGACTCCACATCCTCTGTATCTAAATAACCTGCAGAACTTTCTTCTTTCTTTCACTCTCAACATCTTCAGTTGCGACTGCCCTCCACATAGCTGTGTGTTCTTCCACTCTATAAAAACGTCTTGATTTCCATAATCTGCTCCATTCACCAAAACCATTGCTGTCTGTGTGAAACTCCCCATCCTACCAACATCCTTCACCTGTGAACTGCTCCATCCCT
>NW_025204887.1:0-9971 GCF_004010195.1 Chiloscyllium plagiosum | reverse complement strand
GTGCCAGCCACAGTAAGTTAACTCCATCATTCCTGATGAAGGGCTTTTGCCTGAAATGTTGATTTTCCTGCTCCGGAATTGACGGGATACTTGTATCAAATCATGGAGCGAGGCAACTGGATTGTGTGCCAGCCACAGTAAGTTAACTCCATCATTCCCGATGAAGGGCTTTTGCCCGAAATGTCGATTTTCCTGCTCCTCGGATGCTGCCTGAACTGCTGTGCTTTTCCAGCACCACTCTAATCCAGAATCTGGTTTCCAGCATCTGCAGTCATTGTTTTTACCTAACTCCCAATCTACCACCGATGGATACATTATGGCTCTTTGGACATGAATAAATGGGCTCTGGGTTCTGTTGAGGCTATCATTTGATGTCAGAGCTCATTTGGCTGCTGGTCATTAAAACAATAGCGTCTGTGGCAGGTGCAAAGTGTTGCCAGATGCCAAGCTAGAGGTTTGCACTGCTGCTCAGATACTTTTCCTACATCGTTACAGGGTTCTTGTATAACTTGCATGATGTGGCTGCCCACAAGATATGTACAAGACTCAAACCCCATCTTCCATGAGGCAGTGAGTGCCTAACGCAGCTGAACTAACACAGCAATGTTCCAGTACATGTGGAGTGCATGTGGAGTACATGTGGAGTAAGTGCTGTTAGGAAGGGAGTTCTGGGATTTTGATCTAATGACATTGAGGAGACATGATGTAGTTCCAGGTTAGGACGATGAATGTCTCAGAGGGGAACTTGCAAACATTGGCATTCCCACGTACCGTATGCCTTTGTCCTTCAAGGAGGTAGAAATTGTTTGTTTTGGAAAGCACTACTGGAGGACCTTAGGGCAGATGCTGCAATGCCTTCCCTCGATGGTATACAATTCTGCACTGGTTCAGGTTAGGGTAACAACCAATCAGGCTGCCTGGACCTGGATTGTGTTAAGTTTCTTGAATGTTGGAAACACACTCAAAAAGGCCAATGAAATGGCCATTAAACTGTTCCATCACACTCCTGATTTGTGCGTTGGAGATGGCAGACGAGCTTTCAGCAAGCAGACATTAGGTTACTCATTACAGAAATGCCAACATCTGATCCACTATGGTATATGTTAGGCTGTGAATCCATTTGGATTTGTGTCTAATGGTAATCCCGTGGGTAGGGAAACAAGGTACAAAAGTGTAGGAGGACATCACTGCAGAGGCTGGAATCTGTACTGAAGACAAACATTGCTGGAGATCACAATGGGTCAGGCAGCATCCGTGGAGAGAGAGCAAGCTAATGTTTTGACTTTCGATGACTCTTCATCAGAGCTGATGGGAATTGTGGAGGGGGCAGCATTTTTCCGTTCTTGCTTTACACCGCCTTGCCCCTTTGTCCCTATTCCACCCGCTCACTCTCCTCTCCACTCTGCACCCCAACATCGTATCCTCCCTAAAGCAGAGAAGGCTGAGAGGAGAAGGAATTGCTGTGGCTAATTTGTGCACAGCAAGCTCCCACCAAAAGCAACGTGAAGATGGCCAAATAACCTGTACTGTGTTTTAGTGAAGGGATGAACATTGGTCAGGAATCCTTTGAAATAGTGCTATTTCACCTGAGAGAACAAAGGGGAGCTTGGTTTATTGTCTTATCTGTGAGATTGCTTTTCTGACAGTGCAGCACTCTTTCAGTTGTCCTTCAGTTTAGATGCATCTGCTCAGGTGTCTGCAGTGGCACTTGAATGTCCAACCTGCTAACTCACAGGCAGGACCGTACCACGCTTTAGCAAAACCCACCGCTCAGAAATGTAAACGTACGCTCTTAACAAAGCTTTTCTCCACCTTCCTCAGATTGATGTCCTGGCTGAGATCACTGATGCTGTGGGAGGGAAGGTTGAAGTCTTCCTGGATGGCGGAGTGCGGAAGGGCAGTGATGTGCTGAAGGCTCTCGCACTAGGTGCCAAGGCTGTGTTTGTGGGCAGACCGATCCTCTGGGGCTTGGCATACCAGGTAAAGCGGGAGTGCTCAAACCTTGGGATGCCTGTGGTTGGACTGCTGTGCTGCCAGAGAATCTTCAACCTCTCCTTCTGTCCTCAGTCCTGGGAGATAGGGCTCTGCATACCTTTCGCATGTCATTTTCAGTGCTATCTGGAAGACTTGCTTTTTTCTTTCTTCACTGGCTGGACAAGTATTTATTGCCCATTTCTAATTGCCCAGAGGGTAATTAAGAGTCAGCAACATTGCTGTGGGCCCGGAGTCACATGTAGGCCAGACCAGGTAAGGATGGCAGATCTCCTTCCTTAAAAGACATTAGTGAACCAGATGGGTTTTCCCCAACAATTGACAGTTCATGGTCATCATTAAACTCGTAATTTCGGATTACTATTGAATTCAAATGCCACCATCTGCGATGGCAGGATTTGGAACCCGGGTCCTCCAACCATTACCTGGGTCCCTGGATTAACAGCCCTGCAATGAAGCCACAAGGCCATCCTGTCCACTCTGTGAGTGTTGAAACGTCAAACACAGGAGCAGGACTAGCCTGCTCTGCCATTCAATATCATCATGGCTGATTATCCAACTCAGTTCCCTGTTCCCGCTTTCTCCCTAAACCCTGCCATCCCTTTCACCTTGAGGACGATACCTAACTCCTTTTCAGTGTTTTGGCTTCAACGGCGTTCTGTGGCAGAGAATTCCACACTCTCTGGGCCAAGACGTTTCTCCTCATCTCCTGAAGAATGTTGAAATCTGCAGTACTGGACACTTCACTGGCCAGTAGCTGAGAGAGGGAGGACTAGTCTGGTCCAAATGGACAAAGAAGGAAATTCTGTAGTAGAAACAATTTTGCCTTCAGGTACTGGTCAGTGCAATCTTAAGGTTGCTGTGCCCTGGAATTGGAATTTCAACCTGGCATCGGGGAAAGAAATAAACATTTTCATTTATATTGCACCTTTTACAACCTGAATAGTTTAAAACTAACTGAGTATGTTTGGAGCTAGAGGTGTTAATGATCATTTTAAATCAGAGACAGATAATTTTTTTGTTAAGCTAGTGTATTATGGGGTATGGGGCCAAAGGCAGGTACAGTGATTGTAAAGAGGTGAGCAGATGAACCTCAGAGAATAGGAGTCCCTGATTGGGGCTGTTAATCTGGTCCGGTCAGGGAGCCCTGGCTGACACATATAAACAGGAGTTCAGAAGTTCTAGCCAAAAAGTGTGGTGCTGAAAAAGCACAGCTGGTCAGGCAGCATCAAAGGAGGAGAGGTGATGTTTTGAGCACAAGCCCTTCGTCAGAGGTTCTGTTCACTCTGAGAGTTGGTACTGAGGTCACCAGACCATTGTCAAGTACTATGCTTGTGTAAATAATGGGTGACTTGCTGACAGGATCCCAGCCTCTGTGGGGCTATTTCAAAAGTATATGGAGTTAGGCCACAGATCAGCCATGATGCTATTGAATGGTAGAACAGGGTCAGAGGTGCTGAATGGCCTACACTTGTTTCCGGTGGAGTGTAACTACAGTTGTAATGAAGGAATGATGTTCATTTGTGTACAGCACGCTCTCTCAAAATGGATAATGATGACCAACAAAGCTGTCTTTGCAAGGTTGACTGAGGAATAAATTCAATGTGGTACCAGCGGACCTTTCACAACTCTGTGAGAGGGATGGTGCACCCTCACAGTTTCCCATCTCACACAGAGCACTGCGCCTCTGGCTGCGCTGCAGTCAGTTCTGAGTTTAATCCCTGGAGTGGGAATCAAACCCAGAAAGCTCTGAAACCTGGGAAAAGTGTTGCGCACTGAGTCACGTCTGACAAAAGGGAGCTGGACTTTATCCCAAGTTGTTTGCCTTTCCAAACTGGGATTTCTAACCAGTTGAGTTCCTTCGGAAAAGCAGAGACCTTTTCTTTGGCCGTTGTGTCTGACCTTAAAGTCATGTCAACATCTCTTTCTCTTGAGACAATAGGGGGAAGAAGGCGTTTGTGACGTTCTGCAGATGCTCAAGGATGAATTCAAGTTAGCATTGGCTCTTGCAGGTCAGTGGCATGCGAGTAATTGTCTTGGCATAAAGAATATTGACATAGCACTTTGAATCATATCCTGCTAAAAAATGAATCTGTCTCCGATATTATTCGTCCAACTATCTGTCAATCTGCTTCTTCAGTTCCCTTCCTCCAATTCTTTACAGAGTCATCGAGTCATATAGTACAGAAACAGACCCTTCAGTCCAACCAGTCCATGCTGACCATCATCTCAAACTAAACCAGTCCCACCTGCCTGAACTTGGCCCATATACCTCCAAATATTTCTTAGTCATGTACTTATCCAAATGTCTTTTAAATGTGTATCCACCACTTCCTCAGGAAGTTCCTTTCACACAGGAACTTCTCTTTGTGTAAGACAAGGTGCCCCTCATGTCTTTTTAAAATCTTTCTCCTCTCACCTTAAAAATATGCCCCCTAATCTTGAAATCCCCCACCCTAGGGAAAAGACATCTGCCATTCACCTTATTCAGACCCCTCATGATTTTATAAATGTCTATAAGGTCACCCCTCAGCCTCCAACGTTCCAGTGAAAAAATAGAATAGAATAGAATCCCGACAGTGTGGAAACAGGACCCCCGGCCCAATAACTCCTCACCGAACCTCCGAAGAGCAACCCACCCAGATCCAGTCCCCTACCCAATAACTCTACATTTACCCCTGACTAATGCAGCCACCTTACACATCCCTGAACACTGAAAAAAGTCCCATTCTCTTCGTATAACTCAAACCCTCCCAAAACTCTTCAATTTCTGTCATCAGTATTTTATTTCCCTCCCGGCATCTGAACTATTAAATGATTTGTCAAAAGACTGAGTCTCTTTCATGGTTGACACCCATTTTCCCGTATTGACTTGACCCTGCCAGAAATGAATCACCTTGCTTTGTGTTTTTTTTAATGAAATGTCAAAAATCCCCCAGTATGGAGCTAAGTGGGCCTGGCCTGCTTCAGGTTGTCATGGTGACACAAAACGCTGTATTTGTTGGTAAGAAGCGAGAGGTCTTGCTGAGTCTGTCACAAGAAATGGTTGCCTATTGAGTGAATCTCTGTCGATCAGCACTGACGAAACACCCCTTTCCTCCCTCGTTCCCCCTGCCTGCCTGAGGTATTTTGGTGTCCCATACTGGTCTAGTGAATATTCAGATTGTCTGACCACAATTGACAAAACTGGATGCACTATCATCTCTTTTCAACCTGTACATCATTGACATGACTTACAGGACACTGAGAGGCCTGAATACAGTGGGCCTGGAGTTGATGTGTCCACTAGTATGAAAGTCTAGGACCCGAGGGCACAGCCTCAGAGTGAAGGGGCAACTGTTTAGAACTAAATGGGGGGGAAGTCTTCAGCCAGAGGGTGGGGAATCTGTGGAACCCTTTGCCACAGAGGGCCGTGGAGGCCAGGTCATTGAGTGTCTTTAAGGTATATAGGTTCTTGATTCACCAGAGGTTATGGAGAGAAGGCAGGAGAATGAGTGGGCGGCACGGTGGCACAGTGGTTAGCACTGCTGCCTCACAGCGCCAGAGACCCAGGTTCAATTCTCGCCTCAGGCGACTGACTGTGTGGAGTTTGCACGTTCTCCCCTTGTCTGCGTGGGTTTCCTCCAGGTGCTCCGGTTTCCTCCCACAGTCCAAAGATGTGCAGGGTCAGGTGAATTGGCCATGCTAAATTGCCCGTAGTGTTAGGTAAGGGGTAAATGTAGGGGTATGGGTGGGTTACGCTTCAGCAGGTCGGTGTGGACTTGTTGGGCCGAAGGGCCTGTTTCCACACTGTAATGTAATTTTTTAAAAAAATGAGGTTAAGGAGCACATCAGCTATGCAGCAGCAGACTCGATGGGCCAAATGGTCTAATTCTGCTCCTATATCTTATGGCCTTAACTTGGGATATAGGAACAGGAGGAGGCCATTCAGTCTGTTCAATTTGAACCTCACTGATCTGTAACCTGTGTTTTCAAATCCCCTAATATATCTACCTGAAAAAAAAATGGATCCGTACGGTTTTGATAATGGATGGGCATAATGCAGTCAGGTTAATTTGAAGGATTTGCTGAGTAAAGTCCCTTTAGGATTCCTGAATGAGAAACGTTTCCATTGTAATTTGAGGTTTGTCTGTGAGCACACTTCAACCCTGGGTATTCCAGCAGAGGGATCCTGGAGTTGTTAATCTCAGAACCATCTTCCTTTGTGCAAGTTCAGACTCCAGTGAGTGGACACCTCTCGGCACCGACTTCATGTTTTTAAGGTTCCTGGATGCCACACTCAGTCAAGGGTTGCTCTTGATCTCAAGGCCAGTGACTGTCCCCACAAGTTAGCTTTCTTGTCCACATTTAAACCAAGGCTGTGACAAAGTCTGGAGTTGATTGGCCCTGGCGGAACTGAGCATTAGTGAGCAGATCAGTGCTGTGCAAGTGAGATGGCATGGTGACTCAATGGTTAGCACTGCTGCCTCATAGGACCTGGGTTTGATTCCACCCTCTGTGTGGCATTTGCATATTCTTCCTGTGTCTGTGTGGGTTTCCTCTGGGTGCTCTAGTTTCTTCCCACAATCCAAAATCATGTAAGTTAGGTGGATTGGCCACACTAAGTTGCCTCACAGGGATGTGCAGACTAGGTGGATTATAGTTGTAAGGGTGTGGGTCTGGATGGGGTGCTCTTTAGAGGGACTTGATCCACCCAACATATTTGCAATTCCCCTGACACTTATCTGAAGGGCTGAATGGCCTGTTTCCATGCTGTATGGGTTCAATGATTCTAAAGAGGAGAAAGTGAGGTCTGCAGATGCTGGAGATCAAAGTTGAAACTTTATTGCTGGAACAGCACAGCAGGTCAGGCAGCATCCAGGGAACAGGAGAAGGGCCTGAAGAAGGGCCTGTGCCCGAAACGTCGAATCTCCTGTTCCCTGGATGCTGCCTGACCTGCTGTGCTGTTCCAGCAATAATGTTTCATCAATGATTCTAAATGCTACTTTATAGCACTGTTAATGATACCTCCCAACACTTTGCCTGAGATTGAGAGGAGGCTGATGGCTCGGTAATTGGCTATGTTAGATTAGTCCTATATTTCTTTTGAGGACAGGATATAAGTGAACAATGTACTGGAACAGCGTAGCAAAGAGCATGACTAATACTAAAGAATATGTTGTTAGCACCGCTGGTGGAATGTAGTCAGGGACAATTGCCTTTGCCGTATCCAGTACTTCAACTGTTTTGGATAACGCATAAGAGTGAATCAAACTGGTTGAAGACTCGCATCAGTGATTCTGGGGACCACTGGGAGGAGACCAGGATGGATCATTCGCTTGACACTTTGGGTTAAAGATGGTTGCAAATATTTCAGCCCCATCTTTTGCCCCGATGTGCTGGACTCTCTCATTGTTGACAATGGAGTTAGTTGTGGAAGCTCCTCCACGTGCGAGCTATTTAACTATCTATTGCTGTTGATGGCTGGATGTGGTGAACTGCAGAGCTGAGACCTGACCTGTCGGTTGTGAGGTGGCTTAACTGAGTCATCTGCTGCTTCTGCTGTTTATCTGATTTGCAACGTTACCAGGTTGGCTCCACATTTTATTTTAGGTCTGCCTCATGCTGCAAACCCTTCTGCATTGATCCAGGCTGATCCCATGGCTTGATGGGTAATGGGAGATATGTCAGGCTACGCATTACAGATTGTGGCTGAATAAAATTCTGCAGCTGCTGATGAGCCCCACAGAGCCTCATCGATGCCCAGTTAAAAGTAGCTAGATCTCATTTAGCACACGGCACACACGGAGGGTATGCTTGTGGTGACTATATAGCTCAGTCTTTACCAGGGCCACATGATAGTTACTTTTAAAGGCAAGTAAGCAGTTGCTTCACTTGGCACGTGTTTTTAGGGCCTTGGACAGTGAGAATGGAGGAAGTGAATGGGCGTGTGTTACGCCTTCCATGATTAAATAGAAGATGCGAAAGGTGAATGGGGAAATGTTGGAAATGATGGAGGAGTGGGCCAGGATATCACAGAGGGGAACAGCCACTGTGGAATGCTGACAGTGGAGGGGAGGGGAAGATGTGTTTGGCAGTGATACCTTGCTGGAGGTGAGAGAGATGGCTGAGAATGGTCCTTTGAATTGTGGAGATTTGTTGGGTGGAAAGTGAGCGCAGGAGGAACCCTTATCTGGGAGGGGAAGTGTGGGTAATATGTCGGATGCGGGTGAGGGCCCTGCTGACTGTGGTAGGGTTATCCTCAGTTGAGGGAAAAGGAGAATATGATGGAGGCACCTGAGGTGGCATTGACAGAACAGATGTATCGGAGATGGAGAAACTGGGAGAATGAAATGGGGGTCCCAGCAAGAGGTTGGCTGTGTGGAAGTGTAGGAGAATGTGAGGGCTGCAGATGCTGGAGATCAGAGTCAAGAGTGTACAGCTGGAAAAGCACAGCAGGTCAGGCAGCATCCGAGGAGCAGGAGAATCGACGTTTCGGGCATATGTGTGGAAGTGTAGTCAAGGTAACTGTGGGGGTTGGTGTGTTGTAGTGAACATTGGTGAACAGCCTGTCTCCAGAAATGGATACAGTGAATTCAAGGAAGCAAAGGGAAGAGTCAGAGGTGGACCAGGTGAAGGTGAGAGAAGGGTGAGTTCAAGCATGTCTTTTAGTACCAGGAAGGACAACTCTTAATATATTCATCTTGTCCAATATTCCTTTCAGCGTATCTTCTGCATGGGTAGCACAATAGACTTGAAGCCTCCATTGTGCTGGGGTGTGATAATTCTAAAGTCCGAGACCCCAAAATTGGGAATAAATGGCCACTTGATTGCAAGCAATGGGTGTATTTCGATTGCAACGCTCTGACCTGATTTGCAAATTCTCAGGCAGTTCTGGACTTGCTTGAAAACATAACAACAGTCAGACTTCATAGCCTGGGTTTTTATCCCCTTTGCTTTTCACTCTGGGCAGGTTAGACTGGTTCGGACAAGTTTTCATGCATTCCCGACAGCGTAGGAGAGATATCTGTATCGTGGTAGTTGTCACTGGGCTAGGAAATCAGAGGCCAAGACTAATGAACTGGGGTTCAAACTGCAAGACGGCGGCTAATGGAATTTAAACTGGGAACCAATGACTAGTCTCAGTAAATTGTTGATTGTGGTTAAATACAACCCATTTGGTTCATTAATGCCCTTTAAAAGAAATCTACTGGCTTTAACTAGTCTGGCCTACTTATGACTCCAGACCTGAATGGCCCTGACACTTAATTGTCCCATAAAATGGCTTCATGAGCCATTTAGTTCAAGGGAAATTTAAGGTGGGCAGCAATTGATAAGTTTGCTGACAATGTTCACATCCCATGAAAGAGCAAAAAATGAAGTCTAGTGGGTTATTGCACACATGCAAGTATGTTACGAGACTCAGAGAATTGAGTTCAATGCAATGAACCTGGAACTTTTCAATAAAGCTTTATTCCTTTTGCATTTCATCAAACAGTGTAGTCTCTGGAGGTAGGTTGGCTTATCATAAATGATCAAAGAAATTCATCAATGGTTTCTCTTCTACACCATTACCCTGGAGTCTCACAGTGATCCAGCACTTTCTTCATTCCCAATTCTCAATCACAGCCTGTCTCCTTTTAGAACTCTGAAGTCATGGTGCCCAGTTTTGCATGTGTCCTGGTAATGTGTCTGTTACGTCTGCCTCAGAGCAGCCTCTCATTCTCTTCACTCCCACTGTGTAGAGCATGCAAGTACTGAGTGAGCCACAACTTCCTTTGGCTGAAGGTTGGCGTGACCAAAGACACGGCCTTCGGGCTCAGTCTCTGATCCGCAGCCCTGCCACCCTCACCTTAACCTCCTTCCACCTACCCACCCTCACCTTAACCTCCTTCCACCTATTCACCATCACCTTAACCTCCTTCCTTGGGGGAGGGGCATTCCCACACCCCTCCCCCAAGTCCCTCTTCCCTACCTTTTATTTTAGCCTGCTTGGCACA
>NW_025204886.1:7611-9971 GCF_004010195.1 Chiloscyllium plagiosum | reverse complement strand
ACTCTGTCAATGTAATTCACCAAAGGAAGAGCCTACTGACCCCACTCTGTCAATGTAACACACCCAGGCTGGAGCAGACTGACCCCACTCTGTTAATGGAACACACCCAGGGAAGAGCAGACTGACATCACTCTGTCAATGTAATCCAACCAGGGAAGATCAGACTGACCCCACTCTGACAATGTAACACACTCAGGAAAGAGCAGACTGAACCCAATCTGTCAATGTAACACACTCAGGGAACAGCAGACTGACCTCACTCTGTCAATGTAACTCACCCAGGGAAGAGCAGACTGACCCCACTCTGTCGAACAAACTTAGTTGAAACTTTATTGCTGGAACAGCACTGCAGGTCAGGCAGCAGGTCAGGCAGCATCCAGGGAACAGGAGATTCGACGTTTCGGGCACAGGCCCTTCTTCAGGAATGAGCCTGTGCCCGAAACGTCGAATCTCCTGTTCGCTGGATGCTGCCTGACCTGCTGTGCTGTTCCAGCAATAAAGTTTCAACTTTGATCTCCAGCATCTGCAGACCTCACTTTCTCCTCGAACAAACTTACACACCAAGGGGAGACTAACACCACTGTGTCAAAATAAAACACACAGCGAATAGCAGACTGATCACACAAAGTAAATCACCCAGGGAAGAGCAGACTGACCCCAACCTGCTAATGTAACCAACCCATGGAAATGCAGACTGACTCCACTCTGTCAATGTAACACACACAGGCAAGAGAAGACTGACCCCACTCTGTCAATGTAACCCACCCTGGGAAGAGCAGACTGACCCCACTCAGTCCAACAAACTTACACACCAAGGGCAGACTAACACCACTCTGTCAAAATAACACACACAGCGAATAGCAGACTGACCACACTCTGTCAAAGTTAGTCACTCAGGGAAGAGCAGATTGACCCCACTCTGTCAATGCAACACACCCAGGGAATAGCAGGCTGACCTCTCTCTGTCAATGTAACCCAACCAGGGAGAGAAGACGGACCTCACTCTGTCAATGTAACTCACCCAGGGAAGAGCAGACTGACCCCAGTCTATCAATGTAACTCAGCCAGGGAAGAGCAGACGGACCCCACTCAGTCAATGTAACTCACACAAGGCAGAGCAGACTGACACAACTCTGTCAATTTTAATCACCCAAGATAGAGCAGACTGACCACTCTCTGTCAATGTAACTCACCCAGCGAAGAGTAGACTGAACCAGCTCTATCAATGTAACTCACACAGGGAAGAGCAGACTGACCCCACTGTGTCAATGTCACCCACCCAGGCAAGAGGAGACTGAACACATTCTGTCAATGTAAAACACCCAGGGAAGTGCAGACTGACCCCATTTTGTAAATGTAACCCACCCAGGGAAGAGCAGACTGAACTCACTCTGTCAATATAATACACCCAGGGAAGACAGAAAGACCCCAATCTGTCAATGTAATCCACCCAGGGAAGAGCAGACTGACCCAACTCTGTCAATGTAACACATCCAGGGAAGAGAAGACTGACCCCACTCTGTCAATGTAACACACCCAGGGAAGAGCAGACTGACACCACTCAGTCAATGCAACTCACCCAGGGAAGAGCAGACTGACACCACTATGTCAATGTTACTCTCCCAGGGAAGAGCAGACTGACCCCGCTCTGTCAATGTAACTCACACAAGGAAGAGCAGATTGACCCCACTCAGTCCAACAAACTTACACACCAAGGGCAGACTAACGCCACTCTGTCAAAATACCACACACAGCGAATAGCAGACTGACCACACTTTGTCAAAGTAAGTCACCCAGGGAAGAGCAGACTGACCCCACTCTGTCAATGCAACACACCCGGGAATGTAACTCACACAAGGAAGAGCAGACTGACCCCACTCTGTCAATTTAACTCACCCAGGGAAGAGAAGACTGACTCCACTCTGTCAATGTAACACACCCAGGGAAGAGCAGATTGACCCCACTCTGTCAATGTAACACACCCAGGGAAGAGCAGACTGACCCCACTCTCTCAATGCAACACACCCAGGGAAGAGCAGATTGACCCCACTCTGTCAATGTAACACATCCAGGGAAGAGCAGACTGACCCAACTCTGTCAATGTAACACATCCAGGGAAGAGAGGACTGACACCACTCTGTCAATGTAATTCGCCAAAGAGCCGACTGACCCCACTCTGTCAATGTAACACACCCAGGGAAGAGCAGACTGACCCAACTCTGTCAATGTAACACATCCAGGGAAGAGAGGACTGACACCACTCTGTCAATGTAATTCACCAAAGAGCCGACTGACCCGACTCTGTCAATGTAACACACCCAGGGAAGAGCAGACTGACCCAACTCTGTCAATGTAACACA
>NW_025204886.1:0-7462 GCF_004010195.1 Chiloscyllium plagiosum | reverse complement strand
CTGACCTCACTCTGTCAATGTAACTCACCCAGGGAAGAGCAGACTGACCCCACTCTGTGGAACAAACTTAGTTGAAACTTTATTGCTGGAACAGCACAGCAGGTCAGGCAGCATCCAGGGAACAGGAAATTCGACGTTTCGGGCACAGGCCCTTCTTCAGGAATGAGCCTGTGCCCGAAACGTCGAATCGGCTGTTCGCTGGATGCTGCCTGACCTGCTGTGCTGTTCCAGCAATAAAGTTTCAACTTTGATCTCCAGCATCTGCAGACCTCACTTTCTCCTCGAACAAACTTACACACCAAGGGGAGACTAACACCACTCTGTCAAAATAAAACACACAGCGAATAGCAGACTGACCAAACTCTGTCAAAGTTAGTCACTCAGGGAAGAGCAGACTGACCCCACTCTGTCAATGTAACACACACAGGCAAGAGAAGACTGATCCCACTCTGTCAATGTAACCCACACAGGGAAGAGCAGACTGACCACACTCAGTCCAACAAACTTACACACCAATGGCAGACTAACTGCACTCTGTCAAAATAACACGCACAGCGAATAGCAGACTGACCAAACTCTGTCAAAGTTAGTCACTCAGGGAAGAGCAGACTGACCCCACTCTGTCAATGTAACTCACCCAAGGAAGAGCAGACTGACCCCACTCTGTCAATGTAACTCACCCAGGGAAGATCAGCCTGACCCCTCTCTGTCAATGTAACTCACCCAGGGAAGAGCAGACTGACCCCACTCTGTCAATGTGACACACACAAGGAAGAGCAGACTGATCACACTATGTCAATTTAACCCACCCAAGAAAGAGCAGACTGACCCAACTCTGTTTATGTAACTCACACAGGGAATAGCGGACTGACCCAATTCTGTCAATGTAACTCACACAGGGAAGAGCAAACTGATCCAACCTGTCAATTTAACCCACCCAGGCAAGAGGAGACTGAACACATTCTGTCAATGTAACACACCCAGGGAAGAGAAGACTGACCCACTCTGTCAATGTAACCCACCCTGGGAAGAGCAGACTGACCCCACTCAGTCCAACAAACTTTCACACTAAGGGCAGACTAACGCCAATCTGTCAAAGTAACTCCGCCAGTGAATAGCAGAGTGATACCACTCTGTCAATGTAAATCACACAGGCAAGCGTAGCTTGACGCCACTGTATCAAACCAATTAACACAGGGAAGAGCAGAATGACCCCACTCTCTCAATGTACACACCCAGTGAAGAGCAGACGGACCCCACTCTGCCAATGTAACCCAACCATAGAAGTACAGACTGACCTCACTCTGTCAATGTAACACACCCAGGGAAGAGCAGGCTGAGACCACTCTGTCAATGTCATCTAACCAGGGAAGAGCAGACTGACCCGCTCTGTCAATGTAACGCACCCAGGGAAGAGCAGACTGACCACGCTCTGTCAATGTAACGCACCCAGGGAAGAGCAGACTGACCCAGCTCTGTCAATGTAACTCACCCTAGGAAGAGCAGACTGACCCGACTCTGACAATATAACTCACCCAAGGAAGAGCAGACTGACTCCACTCTGTCAATGTCACTCACACAGGGAAGAGCAGACTGACCCCGCTCTGTCAATGTGACCTACCCAGGCAAGAGGAGACTGACCTCACTCTGCAAAATAATTCACACAGTCAAGCGCTGATTGGACCCACTCTGTCAATGTAACTCAAACAGGTAAGAGCAGACAGATACCGCTCTGTCAATGTCACACACCCACTGTAGAGCAGACTGACCCCACTCTGTCCAACATACTTACACACCAAGGGCAGATTTATCCCACTATGTCAAACTAACTCACCCATTGAATAGCTGACTGACCCCACTCTGTCAATGTAACTCACCCAGGGGAGGGCAGACTGACTCCACTCTGTCAATGAATCTCACCCAGGGAAGAGCAGACTGACACCACTCTGTCAATGTAACACACCCAGGGAAGAGCAGACTGGCCCCGCTCTGTCAATGTAACTCACACAAGGAAGAGCAGACTGAGCCCAATCTGACAATGTAACTCACCCAAGGAAGAGCAGACTGACCACAATCTGTCAATGTAACTCACACAGGGAAGAGCAGACTGACCCCACTCTGTCCATGTAACCCACGCAGGGAAGAGCAGACTGACCCAACTCAGTCCAACAAACTTACACACCAAGGGCAGACTAACCCACTCTGTCAAAGTAACTCACACAGCGAAAAGCAGACTGACCTCACTTTGTCAATGTAACACACCCAGGGTAGAGCAGAAAGACCCCGCTCTGGCAATGTGACATATCCAGGGAAGAGCAGACTGACCCCACTCTGTCAATGCAACACACCCAGGAAAGAGCAGGCTAACCTCACTCTGTCAATGTAACCCCACCTGGCAAGAGCAGACTGACCCCACTCTGTCAATATACACATCCAGGGAATAGCAGACTGACCCCACTCTGTCAATGTAACAGACCCAGGGAAGAGCAGACTGACCCCACTCTGTCAATGTAACTCACACAGGCAAGAGCAGACTGACCTCACTCTGTCAAACTACATCACTCAAGCAACGGCAGACTGATCCCAAAATGACAATGCAATACACGTCGGGAAGGGTTGATTGACCCCACTCGGTCCAACAAACTTAGACACCAAGGGCAAACTGACCCCACTCTGTCAAAGTAACACACCCAGGAAAGAGCAGACTCACCACACACTGTCAAACTAACTCACACAGGCAAGAGCAGACGGACCCCACTCTGTCAATGTAACCCCCCACAGGGAAGAGCAGGCTGACCCCACTCTGTTAATGTAACCCACCTATTGGAAAAGCAGAGGGACCCCACTCTGTCAATATAACACACCCAGGGAAGATCAGACTGAGCTCACTCTGTCAATGTAACACACGCAGGGAAGATCAGACTGACCCCACTCTGTCAAGGTAACCCTCGCCGGCAAGAACAGACTGACCACACTCTGTCAATGTAACACACCCAGGGAAGAGTACACTGTCCCCACACTGACAATGTTACTCACCCAAGGAAGAGCAGACTGGCCACACTCTGTCAATGCTACCCATCCAGGGAAGAGCAGATAGACCCTAATCTGTCAATGTTACCCATCAAGGGAAGAGCAGACTGACATCATTCTGTCAATGTAACACACCCAGCGAAGAGTAGACTGACCCCACTCTGTCAATGTTACCATCCAGGGAAGAGCAGACTGATCCCACTCTGTCAATGTACCCCATCAAGGGAATGGCAGGCAGACCACATTCTGTCAATGTAACACACCCAGGGAAGAGCAGACTGACCCCACTCTGCCAGTGCAAAACACCCAGGAAAGAGCAGACTAACCTCACTCTGTCAATGTAACCGACACTGGCAAGAGCAGACTGACCACACTCAGTCAATGTTACCCACCCAAGGAAGAGCAGATTGACCCCACTCTGTCAATGTTACCCATCCAGGGAAGAGCAGACTGATCCCACTCTGTCGATTTAACACACACAGGGAAGAGTGGACTGACCTCACTCTGTCAAAATAAATCCCTCAAGCCACGGCAGACTGATCCCCAACTGTCAATGTAACACACCAAGTTAAGGGTTGACGGACCATACTCGGGCCAACAAACTTACACACCAAGGGCAGACTAACCCCAGTCTGTCAAAGCAACACACCCAGGGAAGAGCAGACTGAACCCACTCTGTCAATGTAACACAAACAGGGAAGATCAGACTGACCACACTCTGTCAATGTATCCCACCCAGGGAAGTGCAGACTGACCCCACTCTGTCAATGCAACTCACCCAGGGAAGAGCAGACTGACCCCACTCTGTCAATTTAACTTTCACAAGGAAGAGCAGACTGGATCCACCCTGTCAATGTAACTCACCCAGGGAAGAGCAGACTGACCACACTCTGTCAATGTAGTTCACACAGGGAAGAGCAGACTGACCCCACTCTGTCAATGTAACCCACCCAGGCAAGAGGACACTGAACACATTCTGTGAATGTAACACACACAGGGAAGTGCAGACTGACCACATTCTGTAAATGAAAAGAGCAGATTGACCTCACTCTGCAATATAATTCACACAGTCAAGCGCAGATTGAGCCCACTCTGTCAAAGTAGTACACACAGGCAAGAACAGACTGACCCCGCTCTGTCAATATAACCCACCCAGGGAAGACCAGACTGATCACGCTCTGTCAATGGAACTCACCCAAGGAAGTGCAGACTGACCAAATTCTCTCAATGTAACTGACACTGCGAAGCGCAGACTGATCCCACTCTGTCAATGTAACCCACCCAGGCAAGAGCAGACTGACCGCATTCTGTCAATGTAACACACTCAGGGAAGAGCAGACAGATCCCGCTCTATTAATGTCACACACCCAGGATAGACCAGACTGACCACACCCTGTCCAACATACTTACGTACCAAGGGCAGACTAATGCCACTCTGTCCAAGTAACTCACAGCGAATAGCAGACTATTCCCACTCTGTCAAAGTAACTCAGCCAGTGAAAAGCAGAGTGATCCCACTCTGTCAATGTAACTCACACAGGCAAGCGCAGTTTGACGCCACTGTATCAAAACAATCCACACAGGGAAGAGCAGAATGACTCCACTCTCTCAATGTACACACCCAGTGAAGAGCAGACTGGCCCCCCTCCATCAATGTAACCCACCCTGGGAAGAGCAGACTGACCCCACTCTCTCAATGTAACCCACTCATAGAAGAACAGACTGAGCTCGCTCTGTCAATGTAACCCAAACAGCGAAGAGCAGACTGACCATACTCTGTCAATGTAACACACACAGGGAAGAGCAGACTGACCCCACTCTGACAATGTTAAACACCCAAAGAAGAGCAGACTGACCCCACTCTGTCAATGTAACACACCCAGGGAAGCACACACTGACCCCACACTGACAATGTTAAACACCCAAGGAAGAGCAGACTGACCCCACTCTCTCAATGCAACCCACCCATAGAAGTACAGACTGACTTCATTCTGTCAATGTAACCCAAACTGAGAAGTGCAGACTGACCCCACTGTGTCAATGTTACACACCCAGGGAAGAGCAGACTGACCCCACAATGACAATGTTACCAATCCAGTGAAGAGCAGACTGATCCCACTCTGTCAATGTAACACACCCAGGGATGAGCAGACTGACCTCACTCTGTCAATGTAACACACCCAGGGAAGAGTAGACTGACCCCACTCTGTCAATGTTACCCATCCAGGGAAGAGAGACCACACTCTGTCAATGTAACCCACACAGGGAAAAGCAGACTGACCACTCTCTTTCAAACTAACGCACACAGGCAAGAGCAGACTGACCCCACTCTGTCAATGTAACACACCCAGGGATGAGCAGACTGACCCCACGCTGTCAATGTCACACACCCAGGGTAGAGCAGACAGACCTCAACCTGTCCAACATACTTTCACACCAAGGGCAGACTAATGCTACTCTGTCAAAGTAAGTTACAGCGAAGAGCAGACTAATCCCACTCTGTCAAAGTATCTCAGTCAATGAATAGCAGAGTGACCACACTCTGTCAATGTAACTCACACAGGCAAGCGCAGTTTGACGCCACTGTATCAAACCAATCCACACAGGGAAGAGTAGAATGACCCCACTCTCTCAATGTACACACCCAGTGAAGAGCAGACTGACCCCACTGTGTCAATGTAACCCACCCTGGGATGTGCAGACTGACCCCACTCTGTCAATGCAACCCACCCTGGGAAGAGCAGACTGACCCCACTCTGTCAATGTAACCCACCCATAGAAGTACAGACTGACCTCACTCTGTCAATGTGACCCAAAAAGGGAAGAGAAGACTGAACCCATTCTGTCAATGTAACGCACATAGACAAGAACAGACTGACCCCACTCTGTCAATGTAACTCATAGAGGGAAGAGCAGACTGATCTCACACTGACAATGTTACCACCCAAGGAAGAGCAGACTGACCACACTCTGTCAATGTTACCCCTCCAGGGAAGAGAAGACTGATCCCACTCTGTGAATGTAACACACCCAGGGAAGAGCAGACTGACCTCACTCTGTCAATATAACACACCCTGGCAAGAGCAGACTGACCCTACTCTGTCAATGCAGCACATCCAGGAAAGTGCAGACCTACCACAGTCTGTCAATGTTCCCCACCCAGGGAAGAGCAGACTGACCACACACTGTCAATGCAACACTCCCAGAGAAGAGCAGACTGACCCACTCTGTCAATGTCACACAACAAGGCAAGAGCAGACCGACCCCAACTGTCAATGTAAACCATCCAGGGAAGAGCAGACTGATCAACTCTGTCAATGTTACCCACCCAAGGAAGAGCAGACAGATCCCACTCTGTCAATGTTACCCACCCAATGAAGAGCAGACTGACTCCACTCTGTCAACGTTACCCACTCAGTGAGGAGCAGACAGACTCCACTCTGTCAATGTAACTCACCCAGGCAAGAGCAGACTGACCCCACACTGTCAATGTAAAACTCACAGGGAAGAGGAGACTGATACCACTCTGTCAATGTCACTCAACCAGGCAAGAGCAGACTGACCCCATCTGTCAATGTAAACCATCCAGGGAAGTGCAGACTGACCCAATTCTGTCAATGTTACCCACCCAGGGAAGAGCAAACTGACCCCACTCTGTCAATGTCACTCACACAAGGAAGAGCAGACTGACCCCACTCTGTGAATGTAAATCACACAGGGAAGAGCAGACTGACCCCATTCTGTCAATGTAACATACCCATTGAAGAGCAGACTGACCCCACTCTGTCAATGTTACCCACCCAGTGAAGAGCAGACTGACCCCACTCTGTCAATGTATCTCACCCAGGGAAGAGCAGACTGTCCCCGCTCTGTCAATGTAACTCACACAAGGAAGAGCAGACTGACCCCACTCTGTCAATGTAACTCACCCAAGGAAGAGCAGACTGACCCCACTCTGTGAATGTAACTCACACAGGGAAGGGCAGACTGACCCCATTCTGTAAATGTAACATACCCAGGGAAGTGCAGACTGACCCCACTTTGTCAATGTAACTCACCCAAGGAAGAGCAGACTGACCCCACTCTGGAAATGTAACCCACCCAGGGAAGGGTAGACTGACCTCACTCTGCAAAATAATTCACACAGTCAAGCGCAGATTGAGCCTACTCTGTCAATGTAACTGAAACAGGCAAGAGCAGACAGACACCGCTCTGTCCAACATACTTACACACCAATGGCATATTAATCCCACTTTGTCAAAGTAGCTCAGCCATCGAAAAGCAGACTGACCACACTCTGTCAATGTAACTCACACAGGCAAGCGCAGCTTGACGCCACTGTATCAAACCAATTCACACAGGGAAGAGCAGAATGACACCACTCTCACAATGTACACACCCAGTGAATAGCAGACTGACCCCACTTTGTCAA
>NW_025204885.1:8575-9969 GCF_004010195.1 Chiloscyllium plagiosum | reverse complement strand
GTAGCTGTGGGAGTCGGTTAGTTTGTAGTAGATATTGGAGTTGTCAAAACAACCAGATCATCCATGATGTTATTACATTTTGGAACTGGTGTGTCAGCCGGATAACTGCCATTGGTTTTAACTTATGTCGTTGCGTTCTAGTACACAATATCGAAACATAATTTTGCAAAATAGGACCGAGCGTGTTATTAGAAAAAAAAAGCTTTTATTCCACATTGCCACCTGTGTACAAGCAACGGAGTGAACAGTTTTAGAGATGGATGGAGGGTTGGGTGTGAGGTCACAATTAGATCAGCAATGATTGAATCGACCGGAAGTGGAAGTTGAATTTTCTTCATGTTCAACTCCCTGAACTCCACTTTTTGTAAAACATTTATCTTACATTGCCCTAAAAAAATTAATGAATTCAAAATCCATATCTTTTCACGAGGACTCTGAACCATTTCTGAACAAGTTGTTTGCTCCCTCATCGTCGGCCTTTCACTTTTTTTTTGAAATACATTCCACGCGCTGTAGCGAGCCCGCTCGGAGACTGTCTTCTGAAATGAGCCGATTCTAATCTTCGCGTAGCATCTTATTAAACATTCCCACATTATTGTGATATCGCCATCTCTCCGGGGAGCCGTTGTCCAGCAGACCCCAGTTGGGGCAATGCCTACGTGAAATTCTAAGTGGGCTGTCGGGCTAAAATGAAAATAGATTTGAAGTGGTGAATGAAGGAGTCCACCTCCCGCGATGAGCCACTCTTCCGAAAGGGATTTCTGAACCGCATCCTTCCTCTTCAATTACTCCCTTTACAGGCTTCCATGAATATTTGCTTTTTTAAATTGACTGATGGAATTCCAATATAAGTATGCACTATCTACTCCATCGAAAGTTCGAATGAATTTTTAAACCTGGTTATGGGTAACTGGGAGTTTTGGTGTTCATGTTAACAACTTCTTCTCCTCTAAAACAACAACCGCAAAATACTCAATAAAAGTCATACGCAAATAAAATATAGAGCAAATCACTTCGCACCTTACACAATTAAAAAACAACACTCCCACAGCATATCTGCACAAATTTGATCAGAGTAAAGTTTATTCTTCTTTGTTCTGGTTGAACGTCTCGGGCCAGTACAGCTCGGTGTTTGGTGCTAAGAAAATATTCGGCGTATTCGCCTGAAAACGAGATTCCCCGAATGCAGATACAGGACTTCAAAGTAAAAGAATCCCGACACGGTTCCACTGTTCCATCAAACAGCCCCATCCCTTATTCAGTAGTAAAACAGAATAAATAATGAAATGCAGAATGATACAGTATATACAACATTGAACATTACAGCGCAGTACAGGCCCTTCGGCCCTCAATGTTGCGCCGACCTGTCATACCAATCTGAAGCCCATCTAACC
>NW_025204885.1:0-8081 GCF_004010195.1 Chiloscyllium plagiosum | reverse complement strand
TTGTCCGCATTGAACTCCAATTGCCAGCTCTCAGCCCAGCTCTGCAGCTTATCTATTTCTGTCTGTAACCTACAACATCCTTCGTCACTATCCACAACTCCACCAAACTTAGTGTCGTCTGCAAATTTACGAACCCACCCCCGTCCTCCCTCATGCAGGTCGTTTGTAAAAATGACGAACAGCAGTGGACCCAACACCGATCCTTGCGGTACACCACTAGTAACTGTACTCCAAGATGAGCATTTCCCATGAACAACCACCCTCTGTCATCTTTCAGCAATCCAATTACTGATCCAAACTGCTATATCTCCCACAACACCATTCCTCCGCATTTTGTACAATAGCCTACTGTGGTGAACCTTTTCGAACGCCTTGCTGAAATCCTAATACACCACATCAACCGGATTACTCTCATCTACCTGTTTGGTCACCTTCTTAAAGAACTCAATGAGGTTTGTGAAGCACGATCTATCTTTCACAAAACTGTGTTGACTATACCGAATCAAATTATTCTTTTCTTGATGATTATAAATCTTATCTCTTATAACCGTTTCCAGCACTTTATCAACATTTGAAGTAAGGCTCACTGATCTATAATTAACAGGAATATTTCGACGTCCCTTGTTCAGGGGAACCACATTTGCTAACCTCCAGTCTTCTGGCACTGTTTCTGTAGACAATGACGATTTAAATATTAATACCAAAGGCTCGGCAATCTCCTCCCTGGCTTCCCAGAGGATCCCAGAATAAATCCCGTCCACCACAGGGGACTTATCTATTTTTACACTCTGCAGGATTTCTAATATCTCTTCCTTGTGAACCACAATCCCACCGAGTCTAGTAGCCTGTATCTCCGCATTCTCCTCGACAACATTGTCGCTTTCTGGAGTGAACATTGTCTAAAAGTATTCATTTAGTGCTTCCCTTAACTCCTCTGACTCCACACACAACTTCCCACTACTATCCTTGATTGGCCTTCATCTTACTCTCGTCATTCTTTTATTCCTTAAATACCTATAGAAAGCCTTAAAGTCGACCCTGATCCTATCTGCTAACAGCTTCTCATGTCTCCTCTTGGCTCTTCTGAACTCTCTCTTTAGGTCTTTCCTGGCTACCTTATAACCCTCAAGTGCCCTAACTGAACCTTCACATCTCATCCTAACATAAGACTTATTCTTCCTCTTGACCAGAGATTCAACTACCTTCATAAACCACGGTTCCCGCGCTACAGCGTCCTCCCTGCCTGACAGGTACGTACTTATCTAGGACACTCAGGAGCTTTTCCTTGAATAACCTCTATATTTCTAATGTGCCTACCCCCTGCAGTTTCCTTCCCCATCCTATGCTTCCTAAATCTTGCCTCATCGCATTTTAATTGCCTTTCTCCCAGCTATAACTCTTGCCCAGTGGTATACACATACCCCTTTCTATCACTAAAGTAAACATAACAGAATTGTGATCGTTATCACCAAAGCGCTCACCTTCCAAGTCTAAAACCTGGCCGGGCACATTACACAGTACGAAATCTAATGTGGCTACGCCCCTTGCTGGCCTGTCGACATATTGTGTCAGGAAGCGTTCGTGCACACATTGGACAAAATCTGACCCATCGATAGCACTTGTACTATAGTGTTCCCAGTCAATATTTGGAAAGTTGAAATCCCCAATGACAACTACCCTGTCTCTCTCACTCCTATCGACAATCATCTTTGCTGTCCTTTCCTCTACATCTCTGAAACTATTCGGAGGCCGAGAGAAAACTCCCAACAGGGTGACCTCTCTTTTCCTGTTTCTAACATCAGCCCATACTACCTCAGTTGACGAGTCCTTTTGCAACTGTAATACAGTCCTTGATCAAACATGCCACACCTCTCCCTCTTTTACCATCTTCTCTGTTCTTAATGAAACATATAAATTCTGGAACCTGCAACAACCATGCCTGTCCCTGCTCTATCTCTGTCTCTAAAATGGCCACAACTTCAAAGTCCCAGGTACTAACCCATGCTGCAAGTTCACCCACCTTATTCCGGATGCTCCTGGCGTTGACACAGACACACTTCAAACCAACTTCTTGCTTTCTGGTGCCATCGTGCGTCCATTAAACTTGATTTCGGACCTCCGTACTCTCAACATTTTCTTTACTTGAACTACAATTTTGGTTCCCCTCCACCTGCTGGATTAGTTTAAACCTACCAGAATAGCCTTAGCAAATACACCCACCAGTACACTGGTACCCCTCTGTTTCAGATGAAGACCATCCTGCTTGTAGAGGTCCCACCTACCCCAGAAAGAGCCCCAATTATCCAAAAATCAAAAACCCTCCCTCCTGCACGATCCCTGGGGCCACGTGCCTATGTGGACTACGACATGTGGCTGCTCCTCCTCCCCATTCAGGATCCCAAAAACACGATCAGAGACATCAGGAATCCTGCCATCTGGGAGGCAACACACCAACCTTGAGTCTCTCTCGTCCCCACAGAACCTCCTGTCTGTCTCCCTAACTATGGAGTCCCCAATGACTACTGCTCTGCTCCTCTTCCCCTTCCCTTCTGAGCAGCGGGGACAGATGCTGTGCCAGAGCACTGTGCCCCACTGCTTTCCCCTGGTAAGTCGACAATCCCAACAGTATCCAAAACGGTATACTTATTGTTGAGGGGAAGCCCTGCACTGCCTGCCGGTTGTCTTTCCGTCCCCTGACTGTAACCGATCTGCCTTTTTCTTGTAACTGAGGAGTGACTACCTCCCTCTAACTCCTCTCAATAAACCCCTCTGCCTCCCGAATGATCTGAAGGTGATCCAGCTCTAGCTCCAGTTACCTGACACGATTTTCGAGGAGCTGGAGTTGTGTGCACTTCCCGCAGATGTCGTCAGCAGGGACACTCGTGGTGACCCTTACCTCCAACATTCTGCAGGAGGAACATTCAACTGCCCGCACCTCCATTCCCAGTACTCTCAATTCCCAAAGAGACTGTTGAAAAATAAGGAATAAAAATAAACTCGTTACCGTACCAATCTCGCAGTAGTCAAATGGCAAAGACTGGGATGCAAGAATGAGATTCAGGAAACATGCCCTTTTTTTTTGCTCAGAGAAGGAGGACGACTGGGAGACACTACCCGACTAATGCTTCGGGTAATGCAACCACACAAATTTTCGACTTCCCAGATGTCCTTCGCTCCTCTCTCGTATCTCTCAGCAAATGGAGGCCCGACTCACGAGGTAAGTCTCTTTTAATGCTGGAAAACTCACCCTTCTCGGCAGCCCTCGCTTCACCACTCCTTCTCTCCACGCCGCTCTGGCAAAATGGAGACGCGGCCCCGAATTAAGTCCCTTTGAAGGCGGGAAAACCCACCGTTTCCAGCAGCCCTCGCTTCACCACACCTTCTCTACTCGCCGCTCTGGAAAAATGGAGGCCCGACTCCCGATGTCAGACCTTTTTAATGCGGGAAAACGTACCCTTCCTGGCAGTCCTCGCTTCACCACAACTTCGCTCCGAGCCACTCTGGCAGAATGGAGGCCAGACACCTGTGGTAAGTACCTTTATATGCGGGAAAACCCACTCTTCCCTGCAGACCTCCCTTCACCACTCCTTCTCGCCTCACCGCTCTGGCAAAATGGAGACCCGACTCCCGAGGTAAGTCCCTTTTAATGCGGGAAAACTCACCCTTATGGGCAGCCCTCGCTTCACTACTCCTTCTCTCCTCGCCGCTCTGGCAAAATGGAAGGAGGGTTTGTAAACTCTTATGTCTAGCTGGCTCCTGAACTAACGAGCCAACTAATCCTTATAACCAGTTCTATTTTCGTATCTTTCTCGCAATGATATCTGGTTACAAATGAAAATCAGGTTTCAGAGAAAGTACAATAGCTACTTGAAGTGACGGGGGACGCAGTAGTCAAATGGCAAAGACTGGGATGCAAGAATGAGATTCAGGAAACATCAAAGATACATTTGCTAAGTCATTAAGGATTTTAGTTCGAGTTGACAATGATTGTATCTAAGTACAGATGTGAACTTTCGTTCTTTTCGTGCGACACCAAAAATTGTGAAAAACATTCCTGAGAGAACTCAGTACATATATGTTGACGGGTGTCTCTATGAATGCTGCGTTGTGTACACTCAAATGTTTATTTACTTTATCACATTCAATTGTCTAATCGCGGACTTGTCTTTCTGGATTTATTTTCGATTCAAATAAAGTGTAGGAGCAACAACATTTCTACAAATGCTTAAAACAAATGAAAAGGAAATTGCACCAGTATTGACCGATGTCGCAAACATGAACGTAACACCGGCGCATCACTTGCAAGCGGTATTCCCATTGTTGTAAATTCAATCATTGTTTTGAACTTTCTGTTCGCATAATTAATGAAGCAACTCAAACGAGGCCAGTATTCCTCTGAATTGCTATTTGACTGACGTTTTTTATGCAATCAACCGAAACAAATGTCAGAATTTTGAACGCATTGCAAGCCGTTTTTTCGAAATATTTTCACGCTCTTGTATTCTATAATGCTTCTAAGCTCTTGCAAAGTCTCAAACGAAGTAAGCCTTATTGATATGCTTTGATTGCAGTTTATGCACATGCACTCACGTTTGCCATGCAAAAGTGAAGTTGTGCACAGAAATCTTCCACAGAAGATATGACAAATTAACATATCAATGATCGTTTCAGTTAACGAATGAATCCAGTGCTTATTTACTAGAGAGAACTCACATACATTTTTGAATTCAGCTAACTGGGAAAACTCTCATCCAGTCAATGATCAACAAAGAAATGCATCTGGCCATCTCTGGAACAATACTGACCGATTTTCTTTCAGTATTAAAAGCCACAATTTCCACTACCTCCAGCGGGATGCAACAACCAGACTCATACCTCCCTCTCTCTTGACAGCCTACCGCAAATACCATTCTCTCCCAGACCCCCTGGCCCATTCCTCATCCACGTCTGACACCACCGACCCCAGCCCCCACTGTGACATGAAACCTTCCCCTGCAACCACAAAAGGTGTAAATCTTGCCCTGTACTCCATGCCTCAGCTTCTGAACTCAAGCTTGCTTTATCCCTTCTCGGCCACCGTCTCTGCCCGATTTTGCACTGTCAGGAATCTGGAGATGTTTTCACCCAAACCCTTCTCAGTGCCAATGCTTCTAACGCATTGTTCTATAATTAACACCTGAATTTGATCTGACAAAATGCATCAATTTTCATTTTGCAGATTAAGCTCCATCTGCCTTTTCTCTATCAGAATCTGTAACCTGTCTATATTTCGGTGTATCCCGATGTATCATTTGATAATTCCCAGCACTACCTGCAATTTTTGTATCATCCGCAAACTTACTAATCAGATCACCTCCATTTTCCTTCAGATAATTTAAACGGAACAGACACAACAAAGCTCCCATTAATGATGCCAGCGGAATACCAGTAGTTACCTATCCCTGTTCTGAAAACTACCATTCCATCCCACCTCTCTGTTTTCTCGGACCAAGCTACTTCATCTCGCCAGCACAGCACGGATCCCACGAGAATCTTAATTTTGTTCCAGCCTCTCATGTGTACGTTATCAAATGCCTTGTAAAAGTTCACGTGAAAACCATCCATTGCCCTTCTCTCATCAACCGTCTTGTGTCCTCGTCACAAAAACAAAGCCAGTTGCTGAATTGAACGTTTCAGCAGAAACCAACGCAATCTATCGTTAGAAGTCAAATTGCTTCCAAATTTGAAATTACCTGGCCAAAGAGTCTCTTCTCCAACACCTCCAGCACTGACATCACCAATGATAGAATAATTATCGAGATTATCTCTATTTGATTTCTGACACAGAAGAAAATCATTAGTCATTCTCCAGTCCTCTGGAACCTTGCATGAGGCCAAATATATGTGTTTAGGCCGCAACTTTTTCCTCCTTTGCCTCGAACAGTATCATTGGACAGATCGCATCTGGCACTGGAGGATTTGTCTGTCGTCATGCATTTCAAGATACCATACATTAATTCCTTCATTACGTTGGATGCGATAGAATGCGGTTGTGGAAAAACATAGCAGGTCAAGCAGTAAAAGAGGAGCAGGGGAGTCGACGTTTCGGGCATAAACTTCCATCATGAGTGGGAAGGGGAACGGGGATTAGAAACAAACAATGTTTGTCCTGGTGGAAAGGGAGGTGGGGTAGCAATATTTGGATGCACGATTGATGTGAGAAGGATGGTACTTATAGAAAGAAAGGATATGGTCAGGGTAAGCAAGGTCAAGCGAGCGGGGTGGACCGACGGCCGCGCCTGGGATGAGGTTCGAGATGGGGAGATTTGGAAGCTGGTGACATCCATGTTGAGTCCATAAAGTTATAAGCTCCCAAGATGGAAGATGAGGTTTTCTGCTTACAGTTTGCGTGTTGCCTTGTTTTGACGGTGGAGTCGACAAAGTATGAACATGTCATGGCAGGAGTGGAATAAGCAGTAGATCTGCCTAGCAACCAGTAGTTGGGGTTGATTCAAGCTTGCGAACCAATGAAGTTTGCTGAACTGATCCCGGTTTTCACTCCTCTGTTCGATGTAGGTGAGGCCACATTGGGAGCAAAGTATGCCGTAAATAAAGTTCAAGGAAAGGCAGATAAATTTTGGATGGACTTGGAATGATGCTTTGTGGTTTTGGACAGAGATCAGAAGGGAGGTGTGATAGCAGATTGTGCATTTCCTGTGACCGCAAGCAAAACTGCCAGTTGTGGAGGAGTGTTGGTGGGTTTATGGACCGAATGAGGGAATGGTGAGCAGATAGGGTGGGGGGGGGGGGGGGGGGGTGTAGGGGAAGCAAATTTACTTTAGTGGTGGCGTCACACTGCAGGTGGCAAAAATGGCGGAGGTTGTTGTGTGGGATTTGGAGATTAGCTTTTTGGGGCAGAACGGTGGCTCAGTGGTTAGCAGTGCTGCCTTACAGCACCAAGCACTCACGTTCGATTCCCGCCTCGGGCGACTATCTGTGTGGAATTTGCACATACTCCCCCACCTACGTGAGTTTCTTCCGGGTGCTCCGGTTTCCTCCCACAATCCAAACATGTGCTGGTCAGGTGACTATGCTAAATTATCCAAAGTGTTCGGTGCTTTAGTCAGGTGTAAATGTTGAGAAATGTGTCTGGGTGGGTTACTCTTCGGAGGATTGGTGTGGTTAATTTGGACAAAAGGGCTTGTTCGCATCCTGTAGGGAATCTAATCTAAAGTCTACTTGAACATGGGGACCAATGGAAATCTGTCCTTGTTGGGGTTGGGGATTGCTGGTGGTGGTACTTGAATGCAAGGTTGTTGTAGATGAAGTCGATGCGGTTGAGGGCATCATAGATCACGAGGGAGGTGAATTCACAGTCCTTGAATTATGAAGACACTTGGGATGTCCTGGAGTGGAATCGTCACCTGAGGAGCCCAAAGACGGGAGACGGAAGGAAATGGGCTAATGGAATTGCATCCTTTCAGAGGGAGGGTTAGAGGAGGTGTAGTTGAGTTAGCTGTGGGAGTCAGTGACTTTGAAATTGATATCAGTGCTAAGTTGATTGTCGGGATGTCGAAGTAGATTTCCAGGAAAGGAATGGAGTTGTCAGAGATGGCTCAGGTCAATTTGAATTCAGGATGAACAGTGTGGGGGAAGTTGATGAACGATTTGAGCTCGTCACTCGGAATGCTCCATTCAAACCCGACATGCTGGTGGAGATAGCTATGTCAACTCCCCCTCCTACTCCCTCAATGACATGTCCATACTTGGTCTCTTCTTCATTCAAAATATGGGCACAAGCAAACTGTTGGAAGAACATCTCACCTTCCAGTTCTGGATCTTACAACCTCATGACCTCACATAAAATTCCCCTGCTACCAAATCCCCTCAAAAATCTCCACACCGCTCCCTTGACCAGTCCAAATCCGTCCATTTTCCCTCACGTTCTATGTGCATCCACCTACCACCATTCCACCGACCGCCTATTTACCTATCTTTCCCCAAAACCCATCCCACTTCCTCTCTTTATTTCTCAGCCTGATTTCCCCTCCCAGGCCTGATGAAGGATCTTGCCAGGACGTCGACTTTCCTGCGTCTCTTGT